>NC_139540.1:6148106-6195606 GCF_965153285.1 Podarcis tiliguerta | reverse complement strand
GCCCAGAACTGGACACAGTACTCCAGGTGAGGTCTGACCAGAGCAGAATACAGTGGCACTATAACTTCCCTTGATCTAGATGCTATACTCCTATTGATGCAGCCCAGAATTGCATTGGCTTTTTTAGCTGCCGCGTCACACTGTTGGCTCATGTTAAGTTTGTGGTCAACCAAGACTCCTAGATCCTTTTCACATGTACTGCTCTCAAGCCAGGTGTCACCCATCTTGTATTTGTGCCTCTCATTTTTTTTGCCCAAGTGCAATACTTTACATTTCTCCCTGTTAAAATTCATCTTGTTTGTTTTGGCCCAGTTCTCTAATCTGTCAAGGTCGTTTTGAAGTGTGATCCTGTCTTCTGGGGTGTTAGCCACCCCTCCCAGTTTGGTGTCATCTGCAAATTTGATCAGGATGCCCTTGAGTCCATCATCCAAGTCGTTGATAAAGATGTTGAATAAGACCGGGCCCAAGACAGAACCCTGTGGCACCCCACTAGTCACTCTTCTCCAGGATGAAGAGGAACCATTGATGAGCACCCTTTGGGTCCGGTCAGTCAGCCAGTTACAAATCCACTGAGTGGTAGCATAGTCAAGACCGCATTTTACCAGCTTCTTTACAAGAATATCATGGGGCACCTTGTCAAATGCCTTGCTGAAATCAAGGTAGACTACATCCACTGCGTTCCCTTCATCTACCAGGCTTGTAATTCTGTCAAAAAATGAGATCAGGTTAGTCTGACATGACTTATTTTTCAGAAATCCATGCTGACTATTGGTGATCACAGCATTCCTTTCTAGGTGCTCACAGATTGTTTGCTTAATGATCTGCTCCAGAATCTTCCCTGGTATTGATGTTAGACTGACTGGGCGGTAATTATTTGGGTCCTCTCTTTTCCCCTTTTTGAAAATAGGGACAACATTTGCCCTCCTCCAGTCTGCCGGGACTTCGCCTGTTCTCCAGGAATTCTCAAAGATGACTGCCAGTGGTTCTGAGATCACATCTGCCAGTTCTTTTAATACTCTTGGATGCAGTTCATCTGGCCCTGGAGACTTGAATACATCTAAACTAGCCAAGTATTCTTGTACTATCTCCTTAGTTATTCTGGGCTGTGTTTCCTCTGCTAAATCATTTCCTCCAAATTCTTCAGGTCGGGCATTGTTTTCTTTATCTGAGGCAAAGACTGAGGCAAAGAAGGCATTGAGGAGTTCAGCCCTTTCTGTGTCCCCTGTTTGCATTTCACCATCTTCTCCTCTGAGTGACCCCACTGTTTCTTTGTTCTTCCTTTTGCTACGAACATACCCATAAAAGCCTTTTTTGTTGCTTTTAACCTCTCTAGCAAGCCTGAGTTCATTCTGTGCTTTAGCTTTTCTGACTTTGTGTCTACACGTGCTGGCTATTTGTTTGAATTCCTCTTTGGTGGTTTCCCCCCTTTTCCATTTTTTGTACACATCCTTTTTTAATCTTAACTCAGTTAAAAGTTCTTTAGATAGCCACCCTGGCTTCTTTAGGCACCTTCCATGTTTCCGTCTCATTGGTATTGCCTGAAGTTGTGCTTTTACTATCTCCCTCTTAACAAACTCCCAGCCATCATGAACTCCCTTTCCTTTTAGTATTACTGTCCATGGGATCTCACCCAGCACTTCCCTAAGTTTTATGAAGTCGGCTTTCTTAAAGTCAAGAAATTGAGTCCTAGTATGCTTGGCTGCTCCTTTCCGTTGTATAGTAAACTTCAGAAGAGCATGATCACTTGCGCCTAATGATCCTTCCACTTCTTCATTCTCTCTCTTTTTTTTAAAAAAAAATTTTTTTATTGGAAATTTTATTTACAACATCACATAAACCCCCACCCCCAATACAGAAATCTACCCTCATTAAACGTGAACATAATATACAATGAGCATAACATACAACAATACAAACAACCAAATAAAAGACTTCCTTTATCCTGTATCTGGCCTCCTTATTTACTTCTTATAAGCTGTTTCCTTTATGAGTAATTATTAAGATTTTTCTAATTATAACTTAAGTATCCACAAAGTCTCCTGCAGACATTAATCGAAACAAGTCCAGGTATGTATTTTAGGGCACTGTTTTGTGAAGTATTCTCTGCATTTTCCCCATGCTTTTTGAAACACTTGTCTAGTGTGTTCTCTAATTGCCTCTGTTAATCTAGCCAGTTCAATATACTTAACAGTTTGTCTTGCCATTCCCTTTTTGTTGGCACAGTTTCTTTTTCCCCAGTTTTTAGCAATTAGGATCCTTGCTGCTCCTGTGGCATAGAGGAATATTTTCTGATCTTCTCTTGCTATGCCTGTGTCCGTTATCCCTAGTAGAAAAGCTTCTGTATTTTTCATAAAGTTATATATATATATTTTAAGCTCGTCATATACTATGTTCCAGAAGCTTTTGATTGGGACGTGTTCGTTCTGAATTCCTTGCCTGCTCCCTGAACTCTTGAATCACAGCTCCTGAACTCTATGTCTGCTGCTGAGCCTGTACTAAAGGTAAAGGGACCCCTGACCATTAGGTCCAGTTGTGGCCGACTCTGGGGTTGTGGCACTCATCTCGCTTTATTGGCCGAGGGAGCCGGCGTACAGCTTCCGGTCATGTGGCCAGCATGACTAACCTGCTTCTGGCGAACCAGAGCAGTGCACGGAAATGCCATTTACCTTCCTGCCGGAGCGGTACCTATTTATCTACTTGCACTTTGACGTGCTTTTGAACTGCTAGGTTGGCAGGAGCAGGGACCGAGCAACAGGAGCTCACCCCGTTGCGGGGATTTGAACCGCCAACCTTCTGATCAGCAAGTCCTAGGCTCTGAGGTTTAACCCACAGCACCACCCGTGTCCCTGAGCCTGTACTATTGTCTAAATACAGATTTCTTGCTTACATGTATGAGCCTTTGTCTTGGGACCGTTGGTAAGGAATGTGGCTCAATGTGTGTGTAGCTTGGGGAGAGTCCTGAAAGCCAGACAGAGAAACTTGGAGAGCTGCCATTGGTCCATAGGTCCCTCTTTCCCAATTTCATAGAATGATTGAATTCTAGAGTTGGAAGGGACCCCTGGGGTCATCCAATCCAACCCCCTGCAATGTAGGAATTCATTTATTTACTTACTGCATTTACATACTACCTTTCCTACAAGGAACATAAGGTGTGGCAATCATGATTCTCTTCTTCCCTGTTTTATCCTCACAACAACCCTGTGAGGTAGGTTAGGCTGAGAGGCTGTGGCTGGCCCATGGTCACCCAGTGAATTTCGTGGCCGAGAGGGGATTTGAACCCTGGTCTCCCAGGTCCTAAGGGACGTGGGTGGCGCTGTGGGTTAAACCACAGAGCCTAGGACTTGCTGATCAGAAGGTCGGCGGTTCGAATCCCCACGATGGGGTGAGCTCCCGTTGCTCGGTCCCAGCTCCTGCCAACATAGCAGTTTGAAAGCACGTCAAAAGTGCAAGTAGATAAATAGGTACCGCTCTGGCGGGAAGGTAAACGGCGTTTCCGTGCGCTGCTCTGGTTTGCCAGAAGCGGGTTAGTCATGCTGGCCACATGACCCGGAAGCTGTACGCCGGCTCCCTCGGCCAATAAAGCGAGATGAGCGCCGCAACCCCAGAGTCGGTCATGACTGGACCTAATGGTCAGGGGTCCCTTTACCTTTACCTCCCAGGTTGTAGTCTGACACTCTAACCACTATACCACACTGGCTCTCTGGCCAGCCCTGCCCTAAAGCAGATCCTAGGTCTGTAATAGCTTTCAGATGTTTTCCCTCCAGATGCATTTATTCCTTTTTGAACCTTGTGCATATTCTGGCTGCTGTCCACAAAGTACCCTTAACCTTCCTCAACTCGCCCAGCCTTTCCCTCCAGTGTCCTTGTGGTTCGCTGCTGGAGCCTGACACAAATATCACTGCAGCTGCAAAGAGAAAAAGAAAATCAGAATTAGTTCCTCTATGGGAGCTGGGGCTTAATCCTATAATCAGCTGAGAAATTTTCATCCTTTGTGCTGCCATGGTGACAGTTTGAAGCTTAACCGTTTTGGTGCTAATTAGCAAGCCTCATCTGGGTACCTCTCCGTAGCTTGAAAACAGGCCTGCGACTTGCAGAGGAGACACAGGGCATTTGGTTGAGGGCTGTTTCTTGGTGCAGTGTCACAAGGGATCTCTGTTTATTGTTTTTGCACCAGCGTTTCTAAGCAAAAAAGTAAATGCATTTTTAAAAATACAGTCATACCTCGGGTTACAGACGCTTCAGGTTGCATTTTTTTGGGTTGCGGTCTGGCAAAACCCGGAAGTACCAGAACGGGTTACTTCCAGGTTTTGCTGGTTGCGCATGTGCAGAAGTGCTAAATCACGCTTTGCGCATGCACAGAAGCCCAGGACCTTCAGACACACTGCCCAGGCTTGCACCCCAAACAGGTCACTTCAGTGCTGATAACACAGCAGTTGACCCCCATCAGTCAAAGGCACCTCCCATTGTCTCTCAAGACAGAGAGATGGCAACAACAACAACAACAACTCATCTCCGGACCAGGAGTTTGTCCCTTCCCGAGCCACAGTCTTCAGGCCAAGGGGGTTAGGAAACGTAGACTGCAGGAAGAGACCCATAATTCCTGGTTACCCTCCAGTTTCTCATTTTGGAGCTGTCCTTGGTACTGCAACCACCAGCCTTCCTTGCTGCCTTGACATCCTCCCTCTGGGAACCTAATCTTGTACTCTCTGCATCAGTCTCCCCAGAGGCCATTAACTACAACATGTGGTACCTTATATGGAAGAATAAAGTGATGCAATCAGACACACCCCTGGGGCGGAGCCTAAACCCACTCCGCCCCTGATGGTGCCAGCCATTGAGAACCCAGCCTGCTCCATCTATTTGCATAGCCGCACCTCTCTCACTGTGCTGCTCCACCCGGGCTCTGGTTTTTGGTCACACTGGGATGTGACAGTGCGTCGGAAGAGAAGACTGGGGAATGGCTTTGACACAGGCTAGCTGAGTACTATACAAAGCTGGTAACCAGATTTTGAGATGCTCACCTGACCCCCTAAAAGCTCACCTGTGTTGGTGCAGAGGCTGATCATTCCTGACCAATGCGATGCAGTGACGGGGAAGCCTTTTCAGACAGAGGTCTATGCTCCTCCAGGGGCAACCCTGAATTCATTTATCCATTTATATACCGATTAATTGCCAAGGTGTCTTCTAAACAAGTTTACAAGTATAAAACCAATTGCAATAAATATTAAAAACACACAATTAAAATATGCAAGGAAACAGTTCCATCGTAAGGTTGCGATAAGCCATCCATTTTGTTGTTGTTGTTTAGTCGTTTAGTCGTGTCCGACTCTTCATGACCTCATGGACCAGAGACTGCCTGGCACTCCTTTCTTCCACTGCCTCCAACAGTTTGTTCAAACTCATGCTGGTAGCTTCGAGAATACTGTCCAACCATCTGGTCCTCTGTCGTCCCCTTCTCCTTGTGCCCTCCATCTTTCCCAGCATCAGGGTCTTTTCCAGGGAGTCTTCTCTTCTCATGAGGTGACCAAAATATTGGAGTCTCAGCTTCAGGATCTGCCCTTCCAGTGAGCACTCAGGGCTGATTTCCTTCAGAATGGAGAGGTTGGATCTTCTTGCAGTCCATGGGACTCTCCAGAGTCTCCTCAAGAGTCTCCTCCAGCACCATAATTCAAAAGCATCCATTCTTCGGTGATCAGCCTTCTTTAGGGTCCAGCTCTCACTTACATACATCACTACTGGGAAAACCATAGCTTCAACTATACTGTCCTTTGTTGGCAAGGTGATGTCTATACAAGAAAAGATCCCGTTAAAACAGCACAGCTATCAAAAGAATTGAAACAGCAATTGAAACAGGAAGCTCAAGTCAGGAGATCAGGGGAATACTTGATCGGGGCAGCTTTTGCCACATGTATGGGGTGAGCAGGGCAGGAGCTGTCTAGTATGCTAAATTCCAGCCATGCAAAACATCAGAGGTTTCTATATGTATAACATCTTCCCCTCCCCCACCTGCCTAGGTAAGCATCGTGTCCGAGAAATTTCCCCTTGTGGATTCTACTACTCCAAACTCCCAATTAGTCAGACTTCATTCTGCAATGCATTACCGGAAAGAGTACAAGAGTCCGTAAGAGATTTCCAATAGCACACACCCTGTGCAGGAAGTATATACACAATTGTCAAGGGCGTTTCCCCACCAGAGGAATGCACACGGCAGATAGTTAAGTATTTATTGTCAGAGATAACGCTTGCAGTCGTTTCTGTGGATATCGATGCACACCAACCTAGCATCTAGGCAGCTATTCCCAGGTCTGTGATCTATGGAGCAGCTGCAGCAACAGGCAAACACTCCCCCTTCAGCAGTTTGTGTACCTTCTACCAATGGGATGCACACATGCAGCCAGAGACTATGCCTGCGTGGAAGTTGCCTCTGCTTTTCCCACTTCAGCTCTCTCCTGGTCCGGGGAGACAGTGGTGCAGGAGAGGGTGGGGAAGCACCCAGTCCTTTCCTTGCCTGGCCTTCTTTTTCTCCAGCTCTGAAGCTTCCCTTTCCTCTGATTCTTGCCTCCTGGCTGGCACAGTGCCCCACAAACCACTGCCTCCCTTTTGTGAATCAGACGCCAACCCCCCTTCCCCAAATGAATACTCATCATCCATGTTTAGCCTGGAGAAGAGGAGGTTTAGGGGTGATATGATAGCCATGTTCAAATATATAAAAGGATGTCACATAGAGGAGGGAGAAAGGTTGTTTTCTGCTGCTCCAGAGAAGCGGACACGGAGCAATGGATCCAAACTACAAGAAAGAAGATTCCACCTAAACATTAGGAAGAACTTCCTGACAGTAAGAGCTGTTTGACAGTGGAATTTGCTGCCAAGGAGTGTGGTGGAGTCTCCTTCTTTGGAGGTCTTTAAGCAGAGGCTTGACAACCGTATGTCAGGAGTGCTCTGATGGTGGTTCCTGCTTGGCAGGGGGTTGGACTTCATGGCTCTTGTGGTCTCTTCCAACTCTGTGATTCTATGATTCTATGATTCTATCCATTACCAGTGCTGGATTTATGTATAAACTAAACAAGCTATAGCTTTGAGACCCACTCTCTTGCGGCTCCCCCCCCCCCCCAAAAAAGAAAAAAAATACTGGATGTACATTTGCAAAATACAAAATAAAAATAAAATAAAATGAAACCTACATAGAGCAACAGTGGCAAATGGCTTTAGATACCTATTAGGTCCATAAATTACCATATAGCATATATTCAACAGTGACAATTTGTTGTTGGCAAAGAACAGCTGGACAAATAAAGGGCCCCATTGCCTTCAGTAGCTGAGGGCCTCATCAGACCTAAATCTGGCCCTGTCCATTACCCTTCCCAATTTACCTCTGCCTATTCCCACCTCTGAGAGGCACCCACAGAAAAGGTTCTCCCCGAGAGAGCATTGGGCTTCAAAATGTCCCCCCACCCTTGCCTTATAGAAAGAACAATCAATATTTGTGGATGAACATCCTTCCAAAACACAACTTGTGCAACTGCGGTGGATAGACATCAGCGGGCGCCTTGTTGACAGGATCAAGAAATGGGTGCAAAAAGGAAAGTTATTTCACTGTACAATCAGGTCAGGAGTGGTGAACTTCAGGCTAAGGGGGCAAAAGTTGCCCTCTGGGCTGTGATCTATGGTGCAGCTGCAGCAACAGGCGACCTCTCCTCCTCCAGCAGTTAATGTGCCTTATGCTTCAGACTGAGATCATAGAATCATAGAATCATAGAGTTGGAAGAGACCACAAGGGCCATTGAGTCCAACCCCCTGCCAAGCAGGAAACACCATCAGAGCACTCCTGACATATGGTTGTCAAGCCACTGCTTAAAGACCTCCAAAGAAGGAGACTCCACCACACTCCTTGGCAGCAAATTCCACTGTCGAACAGCTCTTACTGTCAGGAAGTTCTTCCTAATGTTTAGGTGGAATCTTCTTTCTTGTAGTTTGGATCCATTGCTCCGTGTCTGCTTCTCTGGAGCAGCAGAAAACAACCTTTCTCCCTCCTCTATGTGACATCCTTTTATATATTTGAACATGGCTATCATATCACCCCTTAACCTCCTCTTCTCCAGGCTAAACACGCCCGGCTCCCTTAGCCGTTCCTCATAAGGCATCGTTTCCACGCCTTTGACCTTTTTGGTTGCCCTCCTCTGGACACGTTCCAGGTTGTCAGTGTCCTTCTTGAAGTGTGGTGCCCAGAACTGGACACAGTACTCCAGGTGAGGTCTGACCAGAGCAGAATACAGTGGCACTATTACTTCCCTTGATCTAGATGCTATACTCCTATTGATGCAGCCCAGAATTGCATTGGCTTTTTTAGCTGCCGCATCACACTGTTGGCTCATGTCAAGTTTGTGGTCAACCAAGACTCCTAGATCATTTTCACTCAGCATTCACCATCCATGCCATCTTGGGAAATAGGGATGTCCTGGTTTATATTGGCACATCACTATTTCTTTCTCTTGCTATTTATTGTTTGTATGTTTTGGATATGGTAAGGTGCAATACCCTGTGATGGCACTTTTCTGTTTGTAGTAATACTAATGTTGTTGTTGAGTTGTTTAGTCGTGTCCGGCTCTTCGTGACCCCATGGACCAAAGCACGCCAGGCACTCCTGTCTTCCACTGCCGCCCGCAGTTTGGTCAAACTCATGCTGGTAGCTTCAAGAACACTGTCCAACCATCTCGTCCTCTGTCATCTCCTTCTCCTTGTGACCTCAATCTTTCCCAACATCAGGGTCTTTTCCAGGGAGTCTTCTCTTCTCATGAGATGGCCAAAGTATTGGAGCCTCTGCTTCAGGATCTGTCCTTCCAGTGAGCACTCAATGCTGATTTCAAAAGTATCAATTCTTCAGCGATCAGCCTTCTTTATGGTCCAGCTCTCACTTCCATACATCACTACTGGGAATACTAATACTAATACAGTGGTACCTCGGGTTACATACGCTTCAGGTTACAGACGCTTCAGGTTACAGACTCCGCTAACCCAGAAATAGTACCTCAGGTTAAGAACTTTGCTTCAGGATGAGAACAGAAATCGCATGGCGGTGGCACAGCAGCAGCGGGAGGCCCCATTAGCTAAAGTGGTGCTTCAGGTTAAGAACAGTTTCAGGTTAAGAACGGACCTCCGGAACGAATTAAGTATGTAACCAGAGGTACCACTGTACTAATACAAATGCTAATAATGCTAATAATAATAATGCTAATGTTAATGCTAATGCTAATGCTAATGCTAATAATAATAATAATAATATGAAGCAGCAGCAACTGAACTTTAAACACACACACAAGTTGTCACAGTTAAGTATTTGAGGAGGGGGTGAGGGAGGCATGTGACATAGGGAAAATCTTTAGGGGCAAACAGAAAGGACTGGAGACCCACATTTGACCCTGGGGGGTTCCCAACCCCGATGCAAAGGCGACATCATCACGAGCAGCAGAGCTAGGATTGGAATCGCTCAAACTGCCGTTATGACTCATTGACAGCAGTGCGTTGTGTTGACAGCTCACTCAACTGTCTTGCTGTTGCCCTGCAGTGAAGGGGGGGGGGAGGGAAAGCACACAAACACACACCCTTGTGTTTGTTTAATGGTTTTAAAAAGAGTAATTATTCCCAGCCCAAGAGTTCATCGTTTGTTTTTGTTTTCGCATGTGCGTCTTTCCCCCCCAAACTTGCTCCAAACCAGTTTTGCTTGGCAGATCCCAGTGAGGAAAACAAAAGAACCCATTTATCTGGGCGCAGCAATGTTAAATATAGCTCCTGCCACAGTGGAAGCCTGAAGCCTGGGTTCACCCCACAACTGCACGATGCCTCGAAAAACCCCGGGCCTCCAAAGTGACAACAAGCGGTGTTTCTGTTCAGAGAGCCTGGGATCTGCTAGATGTCTGGGGTTTATGTCAGAGCAGATTTCGGTGGGAAAGGAGATGGGTGGATGACCCAGACAAGCTGCCTCATCTGCATTACGGGGCACATGTGAGAGCGGGCGCTCATCCACATGGTGCAATGCTTGGTTGGGATGATGTGCACCAGATTACTGTTGTGTTGAGCGCCGTTGCATTTGCAAGCCCCCAGAAGAGGCCGTCATGAGAACAGGAATGCAATGGAAGATGGGCCTTTGTGCCCATCTAGCAGCCTGTCAAAGAGTGAGCTGGAAGTATATCACACTGTTCAAAGTTGGAGCTAACTCTTTATTAGCCAAACCACGATCTTCATAGACTTGGCTGGGCATCCAGGCCAATGAGCGCAGTAGATCATCCCTGGTAGGTCTGGCCCTATGAATCAGTTGCTGAGAGTGAAAGCCCCCACCTCCCCACAGCTGTCTATGTCCTTTCCTCTCCAGGGCTTCTGATCTAGCATTTGCAGACGACGCCTGTGTGCAGCCAACCTTTCCTCTGCCCTTTTCATGCCTCTTCTGGTTCTGGGAGACAAGCAGGGTGGGTGTGATGGCCTGGGATTCGGACTCGGAGGCTGAACCTGAGGAATCCCAGCCTGCACAGGATTCCCCGCCTCCAGAACTAGCTGAGCCAGGGCTGGGGCTTGAGCCTGAAGGGTCCTCACCTGTGCTGGATCCTCAGGTGCAGGCACCAGCTGAGTCTGCTCTGGCTCCTGAGGTGATGGAGGACCCATTGCCTGCAGGTGCTCCACTCTCAGCCCCGTCAGGGGAACCTGAGGTTGCCTCTGGGTCCAGTAACCCTCCAGCCTCTCCTGAGCTGCAGAGGCTCAGGGCAGAGAGGTGGAGGGCACTGAGTTCCCGCAGGAGGAGTGCTCGCCTCCAGGCCAGGAGAGGTGAGTCACCTGTGGACTGGGGCCGCCCTATGCCTCGGGGCAGATAAAAGCCGGCCAGCCCCAGTCCCAAGTTGCAGGAGCAACGTTGTTGGTAGCCAGTTCCTGCCTGCACCCTGTCCTGCTGGAGCTCCTGACCTCACCTGAATCCCTGCCCTGGACCCAGCTTCAGCTTTGACGGCCGGCCTCAATACTGCTCCCTTGACCTCGGACTGGACTCGGACCTCGCCTCACGGAAACCCATGGGACCAGCACAGTGGGGAGGGGAGCTTGTTGCAGTACAATGGGGAGACACTTGTGATTATTCACTAGCCAGACTCATCTCTGCCTCTTGACCTCCCTCATCCCCCTCACCCGCTTCCACTTCTCACTCTGATTCTGGACTTCTCCGCCACAGACTCTCCCTGCTCACTAAACCCTGTTATCTCTTCAGCTTCCTCCTCCTCCCTATCTTCTCCCTCTTCTCCCTCTGACCACTCACCATCGTCCTCCCACCACCAGTCCCTGGGCTCTGAACCTTCTTCACTTGGTGGTTCCTCAACTGGTTCCTCTCACTGTTCTTCTGCATCCAAGCAGTCCAGGACAGCCAGACTCTTTTCCTGTTTGCAGCCTCTTCAGCCAACAGCCAGGATCGTTCCCTCACCCCCAATTTTTTAAAATTGATTTTCCACATTTATCACAAAATGACATAACAAAGAAACACAAAGCACACAACCAAGCAAAACACATTACAATACAATAAAATTAAACACAAAAAGAAGTGATTTCTTCTAATACCTAATTCTCATAGCATTGACAACTGACTTCCTCGAATCCCCTCTAACTGAATTTCATTATATCACATTTAGTAGTAGTAAACACTAAGGACTGGAAGATTAATAAAGGAGAAGAGATTAGTAAATGAAAGGAGTTAATATTATTAGAAATATGAATTTGGAGAACTGTTATAAACAGGCAGGATGGTTTAGGCGTGCAGAGACATCACCTTGTCGACAAAGGTCCATATAGTTAAAGCTATGGTTTTCCCAGTAGTGAATTACGGAAGTGAGAGCTGGACCCTAAAGAAGGCTGATCGTCTAAGAATGGATGCTTTTGAATTATGGTGCTGGAGGAGACTCTGGAGAGTCCCATGGACTGCAAGAAGATCAAACCTCTCCGTTCTGAAGGAAATCAGCCCTGAGTGCTCACTGGAAGGACAGATCCTGAAGCTGAGGCTCCAAGACTTTGGCCACCTCATGAGAAGAGAAGACTCCCTGGAAAAGACCCTGATGTTGGGAAAGATGGAGGGCACAAGGAGAAGGGGACGACAGAGGATGAGATGGTTGGACAGTGTTCTTGAAGCTACCAGCATAAGGTTGACCAAACTGCGGGAGGCAGTGGAAGACCGGAGTGCCTGGTGTGCTTTGGTCCATGGGGTCACGAAGAGTTGGTCACGACTAAACAACAACAACAACCTAGGGTTGCCATCTTTGGTCAGGCAAAATAAGGGACAGGTTGGGCAAAATATGGGACATGTCCGCAGAGCAGAAGAAAGCAAGGCAGAAATAAGGGACAATCATCCCTTTTTATAAGGGACAAGTGGCAACTCTATGCCTCACAGCTCATGGAGGTCTGGTTTTTGTCCTCCTTTATCCCAGCAAACTACCTGCCAAAAATCCAGGCCTCTTGTAAAATAACACTTTCCCCTGTCACCTCACACCCTTCCCTGTCACCCTGGCAACCCCTGTTTTGCACAGACCTGAGAACCTTTTTTGATGTGTTAGATGCTAGGCCATTGTTTCATAATGGCTTGCAATCAACCAGCCCGGCTAGGCTGGTTTGAAAAGGACAAGGATTCCTTGTCTGGAGTAGTTTTGTAGCTTGTACTTTACCCTCCTATCCCAAATATTAGCTCTATTTTTGGTCCAGTATACCTGAGCGTCTCCGCCCACATCGTTCAGCCCGGACACTGAGGTCCAGCGCTGAGGGCCTTCTGGTGGTTCCTTTACTGTGAGAAGCCAAGTTACAGGGAACCAGGCAGAGGGCCTTCTCGGTAGTGGCGCCCGCCCTGTGGAACGCCCTCCCATCAGATGTCAAAGAGATAAACAACTACCTGACATTTAGAAGACATCTGAAGGCAGCCCTGTTCAGGGAAGTATTTAATGTGTGACATTTTAATGTACTTTTAATCTTTGTTGGAAGCCGCCCAGAGTGGCTGGGGAAACCCAGCCAGATGGGCAGGGTACAAATAATAAATAATAAACAATTATTATTCATTAATTGATTTGGATTTTTTGGTGGGGGTCCCCTCCCCCAAACTTATAACAAGATGAATTCATACTACTACTACTACTAATTAGTAGAATTCATACTACTACTACTACTACTACTACTACTAACCTGGGACGTGGGTGGCGCTGTGGGTTAAACCACAGAGCCTAGGACTTGCCGATCAGAAGATCAGTGGTTCAAATCCCTGCGACGGGGTGAGCTCCCATTGCTCGGTCCCTGCTCCTGCCAACCTAGCAGTTTGAAAGCACGTCAAAGTGCAAGTAGATAAATAGGTACCGCTCCAGTGGGAAGGTAAATGGTGTTTCCATGTGTGGCTCTGATCGCCAGAAGCGGCTTAGTCATGCTGGCCACATGACCCGGAAGCTGTACGCCGGCTCCCTCGGCCAATAAAGCGAGATGAGCGCCGCAACCCCAGAGTTGGCCACGACTGGACCTAATGGTCAGGGGTCCCTTTACCTTACTACTACTAATATTTATACCCTGCTCGTCTGGCTGCTTCTGATAATGTTGATGATCACAGAGAGTGAAATAAACCACTTGGTGGCCTCATACATAGCTGTGTGGTTGAGCAGCAGTCATATTTGAATGCATTTATTTACGCAGGCTGGGGCCTCTTCCTAGGGCGCCTCAGTCGTCACTCATCCAGCTTCTGAATGACTCTCTTGTTGGGTTTTTCCCGAAGGCTCCAGCGCAACTTTCTAACGCTTGTTCGACCAGATAATTTGACAAGCCTTCAAGAGTGGCTTCCCTTCTCAGCCAGCCCTGGGTCTGAACATTTCCAAAAGGAGAGCGTTCCCTCTCCACCTGCCCCAATCTTGTCCAAGGCTGTGTGGCCCTGAGAGTCAGAGGGGTTGTCCCGAGATAAGGGACACCCATCGTTCCATCCCTTTGATTGATAACAGAGGACTCAAGGTGGTGGAAAAAGGAGCAAAATTCCTTCGAGCTCTGGCATTCCTGTGGGTTGACATGAAAGATGGAGACTATGTCTGCTCATATTCCACAACAAAGGGCATCATTTAGGAAAGGCAGGGAATGTTGGTGCCTGAGACTGGGACCCCCGACTTAAACTCCACCATGCTGTCTGCAAAGATTCCTTCCAATTTTTAAAATTGAGGGTGGTTTTTTTAAAAAAGGGGATTTTGTTGCTGTTGAAGGGAGTTGACTGTTTTCTTTTTTTGGGTTTTCCATTTTTTTTTAGGGTGGCCTGTTCCATCATGTGGTTTGTGTATAGCTATGTTGCTTTTGGGTGGGTGGGTGCATTTACAAGCGAGCACCACTCGTTTTTCCTGTGAAATCAGTCTTTTGTGGTCCCCGTGGCAGTTTCTTAGATTTCCAGATGTTTCCCTGTACCCAAAATACTCAGGGATCCCTGGCTTAGGAGAACGTATATTTCAGGTCAGCTGACCTGTCATTTGTCTTGAGTAATTATTGCAATTATTAACAAGATGTCCGTGCCAAAGGCACAACTCCGTTTAAAAGGGGGTGGGGGAAAATAATAACAACAAGAAGTGATTGTTTGACCTGTGTTGATAACATTTGCCATAGTTGTTAAGGGATAAAATTAAACCAAAACAAGTGCTCTTAAAATAGATTGCTGTGACACAACAGTTTAACCTTGACTGTACACACACAGACACATAAGTATGCCTTTGAAAATGCCATGAATCTCCAATTCCTCTTGCTAAAATTTATCTGCCCTTGTCCAAAGTAAGAAACGGGCATTTTCCTGCCTCCTAGACCACAAAACCCCCTTCTCTGCATCGCTGATGTGGCCCAAATAATACGTTGGCATCAGCTGGGCTGCAGGAGTTGGTTTTTTTTTTTTTTGGTTTTTTTTAAAGGGTTTTCTTGTTTTACAGAAGTAAGTGTAATGCCTCGTTGTTGTTTTTCCATGTAACATTTTTACAAATCCATTTCATTTGTTGAGGCATTAGGGGGAGAAGAAAAGAAAAAAGAAAAGGGGGGGGTGGAGAGAGGGAAAATGGAAGGGGGTGGGGTCGGGTGGCGGTGTTTCTATTGTGTTTAATGTATGTAGAGTTTGGGGTCAGCGTTGTTTGTGTTGTTCACTTGTGTTCCTTTGGTGGTGAGAGAGGTTGGGGTTGGCCTAGGGTGTGATTGTTTGCTTGTGATTGGCTGTGGTGATCTTTGTTCTCGTGTGTGAGTGAGGTGGGTGGGTGTTTTGGATCAGGTTAGCCATATTGATTTGTATGTTGTTGGTGAAACAGAAGAAGACGCCTTCACCCCGGTATGGCTCCCCTTTATCACATACACAGCCCAACAGGACAATGGCTGCAGGAGTTGTTGAAAGGAGGCATACAAGTTGCTCTCTAAACATCTTAGGGACTCCGCTTCAGAATTGTGTAGGGTTTACTCCTTAGGCCAGGGGTCAGCAAACTTTTTTAGCAGGGGGGCAGTCCACTGTCCCTCAGAACTTGTGGGGGGCTGGACTATGTTTTGGAAAAAAACCAAAACACAAACGAATTCCTATCCCCCCCCAAAAAAAACCCCAGAGATGCATTTTAAATAAAAGCACACATTCTACTCATGTAAAAACACCAGGCAGGCCCCACAAATGACCCAGAGATGCATTTTAAATAAAAGGACACATTCTACTCATGTAAAAACATGCTGATTCTCAGACTGGATTTAGAAGGTGATTGGGCCGGATCCGGCCTATCCATGCCTTAGGCTTTTCTTCTCCCGAAGTTATCCTGCAAGGCAGTGAAGGTTTAGCATCAGAGTTTTCTTTCTGCTAGATGGGCTACCATCCCAGGTTGACCTGGACACTGAGGTCCAGTGCTGAGTGCCTTCTGGCGGTTCCCTCACTGCGAGAAGCCAAGTTACAGGGAACCAGGTTGAGGGCCTTCTCGGTGGTGGCACCAGCCCTGTGGAAAGCCCTCCCACCAGATGTCAAAGAGAACAACAACTACCAGACTTTTCGAAGACATCTGAAGGCAGCCCTGTTTAGGGAAGCTTTTAATGTTTGATGCATTACTGTATTTTAATATTTTGTTGGAAGCTGCCCAGAGTGGCTGGGGAAGCCCAGCAGATGGGCGGGGTATAAATAATAAATTATTATTTATAATAATATGTCCCACGGTATGCCCCACGGAGGAACTTACGATCTTCAAATAAAAACATCTTGGAGGTCCTGGGCCACAGAGAGGTTAGGCTGGCCTCAACCAGAGCCAGGGCTTTTTTGACTGTGGCTCTGATCTGGTGGAACGCTCTGCTACAAGAGACTAGGGCCCTGCAGGACTTGACATCTTTCCGCAGTGCCTGCAAGATGGATCTATTCCACCAGGCCTTTGGCCAGGGCACAGCCTGACCCCCTCCTTTGGCAATCCTCACAGAACTCTAGTCCAATGGTTGCCATCAATTTGATTTGAATTAATTTTATAATGAAATGATTTTAGAATGTTGTATTATTTTATTGTCGTTAGTCGCCCTGAGCCCGGCTTCGGCTGGGGAGGGCGGGGTATAAATAAAATAATAATAATAATAATAATAATAATAATAATAATAATAATAAATGATCTGGGAAGGTAGAGGAGAAAATAAGGCACCTTCTCTGGAAAGTGGGGCAAAACATTACAGTGGTACCTCGGGTTACATAAGCTTCAGGTTACATACGCTTCAGGTTACAGACTCCGCTAACCCAGAAATAGTGCTTCAGGTTAAGAACTTTGCTTCAGGATGAGAACAGAAATCGTGCTCCAGCGGCGCGGCGGCAGCGTGAGGCCCCATTAGCTAAAGCAGTGCTTCAGGTTAAGAACAGTTTCAGGTTAAGAACGGACCTCCGGAACGAATTAAGTACTTAACCCGAGGTACCACTGTACATTCATGGCCCAAACGACACCCTCTGCAACTTTGCAGGGATGGTGAGATTGAAATAACTATTTCAGCTCAGCTATTAAACCACCACTCTCGTTGCCCTTATTATTATCCCTTCATCTCTCCCCGCGAATCAAAGGCTGTTATTAAGGCACCGTCCGTCTTTTCTTGGGAGTGAAAGTCCCCCGTAGGCCTCAAGAGCTTTCCGAGGGCAGCCAGCACAATCCAACCAGGCAGTAAATTTCTTACAGATGCTGGTGCAACGGATCCCGATATAATCTGATGTTTCATAAATGTCTTAAGAGATTAAAGCATCGTTCGCTGTCCAGCTCTCTGGGAAGAGTCACGTCCCTGCAGAATAAACTCTTGGCAACAACCTTGCGTAAGAGGCAGGAGGCGATAGCTGAAGGTCTCCTCTCTGCATCCTTACAAGGGCAATTACATAATCGCAGGCCTTCATCTCTCAGAGGCGATCCTTTTCATTAAACAAAATGGCCCAGAGAAATGGAGCTCACATACATCCAATCTGGAAACAGGCCAGAAAGGGAAGATAACAATCAAATAAAGAAAAGTTTAACCCTGAAGCGTAAAACAACTCTTAAATTCTAATTTTGGGGTTTTTTTAAATGTCCTACCCACTGACAGCCCTTTCCTCTTCCATTTGTCTTCCAAGGAACTTATATTTAGGGAGTACTTATGTTTAGGGAAGCTTTTAATGTTTGATGTTTTATTGTGTTTTTAATATTCTGTTGCGAGCCGCTCAGAGTGGCTGGGGGAACCCAGTCAGATGGGCAGGGTATAAATAATATATTATTATTATTATTATTATTATTATTATTATTATTAACAAAAGTTATTTTAAACATCTTCTTCAGTTATTATTAAACATATTCTTCACTTATTGGAGCTTGTTCTATACATTTTTGCCATTTTTGCAGGAGTAATATACCATCGATATATCAATTTCATATAATTCTCCAAGTTATACAATCGGTAAATTTTAAATTCACTTTCCACTGACACCTTATTCTTTTGCCATAACCAAAACAGGTAGATAGGTTTCCTCTTCTCTTTACATAACAGGGTTGAGCCCTGATGACTTTCATTGTCTTATTAAAATTCATCGGTCAAAGCCGTCCTTCTTTTTACAGATGCTCTTTTTCCTCCTCCGTGTTTCATGCCATCTTTGCAAACTATGAGGAAGCAGAATTGTTTTTCACCATAGCTATGTGCAAACTTGCACATCAGGAAGAGATCACAGGAGACTCTGGGGTGAGTTGCATAACAGGAGGTGTAGATTTGGTAAACAGAGTCACAAGGTGGCAGCTGGTGGCTTCTCAAACCTAGTTCATTGCCAAATGACCGAAGTCTCATAGAAAACATGCAAAACGTCCTGGAAAAATCTCCTCTGAGCAATCACAAAGGTCCGTATAGTTAAAGCTCTGGTTTTCCCAGTAGTGATGTATGGAAGTGAGAGCTGGACCATAAAGAAGGCTGATTGCCGAAGAATGGATGCTTTTGAATTCTGGTGCTGGAGGAGACTCTTGAGAGTCCCATGGACTGCAAGAAGATCCAACCTTTCCATTCTGAAGGAAATCAGCCCTGAGTGCTCACTGGAAGGACAGATCCTGAAGCTGAGGCTCCAATACTTTGGCCACCTCATGAGAAGAGAAGACTCCCTGGGAAAAGACCCTGCTGCTAGGAAAGATGGAGGGCACAAGGAGAAGGGGACGACAGAGGACGAGATGGTTGGACAGTGTTCTCGAAGCTACCAGCATGAGTTTGACCAAACTGTGGGAGGCAGTGGACGACAGGAGGGCCTGGCGTGCTCTGGTCCATGGGGTCATGAAGAGTCGAACACGACTAAACAACTAAACAACAACAACCTCGGTCTATGAACTTTCTTAAAGTCCTAAGTTCTTTCTTAAACCGAGGCGCGCTTTCCCTAATGAGGCCTCCCGCTGCTGGTGCCCTTCCACCGTTCGGCTTCTGTTCTTAGACCGAGGTAAAGCTCGCTAACTGGACCAATACTTCCAGTTTTGCGGAGTTCATAACCCGAATAGTTCATTAACAGGGCTGTTCTTAAACCACTGTAATACTAGAGTGAAATGTGCATTAAAACACATATATTAGCAAAAAGTTTTTTTTAAAAAAAAGTTTTTCTTTTTGCAATTTGATTCATTAACAAAAAATATCCAAACATAACAAAGAAGAAAAACAAAGAAGAAAAAATGTAGACCATAAAACATCGTAGCTTAGAAGGCCGAAATTTCAAAGATACACAGACCCTCCAAGTGTCCCTATTTTCCAGGAATAGTCCTGGATTTACAGACGCCATCCTGGTTCCTGATTTGATCCTGGAATATTCTGTTTTTCCTTAAGATGTCCCTATTTTCATCCGATAAATGTTGTAGGGTAGGGTAAAGGTAAAGGTAAAGGGACCCCTGACCATTAGGTTCAGTCGTGGCCGACTCTGGGGTTGCAGCGCTCATCTCACTTTATTGGCCGAAGGAGCCGGCGTACAGCTTCCTGGTCATGTGGCCAGCATGACTAAGCCGCTTCTGGCAAACCAGAGCAGTGCATGGAAACGCCGTTTACCTTCCTGCCAGAGCGGTACCTGTTTATCTACCTGCATTTTGACGTGCTTTTGAACTGCTAGGTTGGCAGGAGCAGGGACCGAGCGACGGGAGCTCACCCCGTCACGGGGATTTGAACCGCCGACCTTCTGATCGGCAAGTCCTAGGCTCTGTGGTTTAACCCACAGTGCCACCCGCGTCCTGGAGGGTATGGTAAGTTGCCCTATTTTCATCAGCTGGCTTGTGACCCCAAGCCAAGGACGTAAGTAACTATACAACCTTTTAGAAGACATCTGAAGGCAGTCCTTCAGTATAGGGAAGTTTTTAATGTTTAATGTTTTATTATATTTTTATATATGTTGGAAGCTGTCCAGAGTGGCCGGGGCAACCCAGCCAGATGTGCGGGGTATAAATAATAAAATTGTTGTTGTTGTTGTTGTTGCTATGGGGTAAAGGTAAAGGGGCCCCTGACCATTAGGTCCAGTTGTGACCGGCTCTGGGGTTGTGCCGCTCATCTCGCTTTATTGGCCGAGGGAGCAGGCGTACAGCTTCCGGGTCATGTGGCCAGCATGACTAAGCCACTTCTGGCAAACCAGAGCAGCGCACAGAAATGCTGTTTACCTTCCCGCCAGAGCGGTACATATTTATCTACTTGCACTTTGACGTGTTTTCAAACTGCTAGGTTGGCAGGATCAGGGACTGAGCAACGGGAGGTCACCCCGTCGCGGGGTTTTGAACCACTGACCTTCTGATCGGCAAGCCCTAGGCTCTGTGGTTTAACCCACAGCGCACCCGCGTCCCCTGTTGTTATGGAATAGGGTGTCCCTATTTTCACTGGAGAAATGTTGGAGGGTATGGATACAGCACAGCTCCAAAGCTCATAACTCATGTAAAGATTCCCTTTACAAATTAGAATTCTCCACCTGTGAGTTTCATTGTAGTCGAGAATAAAGATCCCATATAATTTTAAATGAGCCAAACATTTGCAGGCCTCAATATTTGTATAAGTAAGAAAATCATACCATATATGGGGGGGAGGTCATTGAATCCTGCCTTTTAGATACTTTTAGTTTATGAGATATCTTTTCAAGACAGGCTATTTGCCAAACCTTTGAATGCTAGCAATCCAAATTAAGATTAGAGGTCTTTCAGGATTTGGCAATGCACATGGTTTTTCAATTGAAAAAAATAAATGGAAAGAAGCTGATATATATATATTCTTACTTCTGACACAACAAAAACAGCTTTGTTTTGGGACATTTTACCACCCAATTTGAATCTGGCGTGGAGTAGAAAAATATCTCGTACCACTGTGTATGCCAGTTTCATGCTGCGTTGCAGGTCGCTCAGGGTGGAAAATCACCCCGTAAAACTGCCTATGAATTTTATTTTCTGTTTATTGTTCATAGGCTGGAGGGCAGAGAGTACATGACTTCCACACCTCTATGGCACTGAACCAGGACTAAACACACACACACAAATTAGGCCCTGTTTTGCTGTCATTACCAAATAGTTAAAATTCTGGTCGGTTCAGGTAGACACCACCCGAGGCAGTGAGAAATAGCACAAAGGTAGGAACAGTCAAAACAGCTGCTTATGCCAGACAGTTTGTCCTCATCTGAGTGTTCTAGGTCACCATATTCTTTTGGGCATCCTCTCTCTGTGCTTTGCGAGGTGTGCTTAGAGAAAGACACCAGCAAACCCACCGCAGGCTAGTGTTGGAAGTTCTTCCCTTGACTGCGAAGGCATAGGATTATAGAATTGCAGAGCTGGAAGGGACCCCGTGGGTCATCTAGTCCAACCCCCGAAATGCAGGAATCCCAGCTACAGCATCCATGACAGACGGCCATCCAACCTCTGCTTAAAAACCTCCAAGGGAGGAGACTTACACCTCTCATGGGAGTCCGTTCCACTGCCGAACAGCTCTTATTGTCGGAATTCCCCCTCCGAATGTTCAGTCGGAATCTCCTTTCTTGAAACTTGAAGCCATCAGTTCGAGTCCTACCCTCCAGAGCAGGAGGAAACAAGCATGCTGCCTCTTCCATGGGGCTGCTCTTGAGACTGACCCAGAAACTCCAGCGGGTACAGAATGCTGCGGTGAGACTCCTTACGAGGTCCTCAAACAAAAACATCTTGGAGGTCCCAGGCCACAGGCAGGTTAGGCTGGCCTCAACCAGAGCCAGGGCTTTTTCGGCTGTGGCCCCGATCTGGTGGAACGCTCTGTCACAAGAGACTAGGGCCCTGCGGGACTTGACATCTTTTTGCAGGGCCTGCAAGACACAGCTGTTCCACCAGATCTTTGGCCAAGGCACAGTCTGACCCCCTCCTTTGGTAATCCTCATAGAACTCTAGCCCAATGGTTGCCATTAATTTGATTCTGAATTGATTTTAGAATGAATTGATTTTAGGATGTATTTCAATTAATTGATTGTGATTTTATGTAAACTTTGTTACTTTTACTTTTGTTAAGCACTCTGAGCCCGGCTTCGGCTGGGGAGGGCAGAATATAAATAAATTATTATTATTATTATTATTATTATTATTACCCTCTGTCATCCTTGTTTTTCATTCGCCGATGATCCCCTGCTGTCGTGGGGGCTGCCTCCATTAAGGCAGGCGGGACCGGAAGCCTCCAATTCTGTAGCTCTACGTTTCTATGAGTTGGTTCCCATCTCCTGAGTGACCAATGCTCTTCTTCGTCTAATTTATGCTTTTATGTCCTGCGTTCCAGGAATCTCCCGTGACACTTTGCTGCTCACGTGCCTTTCCTTGGCACATTTGGACAGAGGAACATCCCTTACAAGATGCCAGCATGCTTCAATTAGAGGGAAAGCTCAATGATAAGGATTACTCATCAGCCCTCTTTGGTGTGCCTGAGCCAGGGGGCACGGCACCTGCATGTAGGGTTGCCACCTGTCCTGTATAATACGGGAGTCTCCCATATTTCAGTGTAAAATGCTATGTCCTGCATTGATACAATTTGTCCTGTATTTCAGGTCTTCTCAGAGATCCTCTCCAAATGCATGTGCTTGAAATGTGTGTGTATATATATATATATATATATATATATATATATATATATATATCCCGCCCATCTGGCTGGGTTTCCCCAGCCACTCTGGGTGGCCCCCAACAGAATATTAAAAGCACGATAAAACATCAAACATTAAAAACTTCCCTAAACAGGGCTGCCTTCATATATCATCTAAAAGTCAGATAGTTGTTTATTTCCTTGACATTTGATAGGAGGGCATTCCACAGGGCAGGCGCCACCACCGAGAAGGCCCTTTGCCTGGTTCCCTGTAACCTCACTTCTTGCAGTGAGGGAACCGCCAAAAGGCCCTCGGTGCTGGATCTCAGCGTCTGGGCTGAACGATGGGGATGGTGACACTGCTTCAGGTTGTTTGAAAAGTCATGTATTTAAGCTCTGGGTAGCCAAGCACAGACAGATTTGCAAATCCATGTGTATGTGTGTGTGCGCATGCGACAAATTCCAGAGGGGCCAACCTGTTAGGCTGCAATGAATTGCAATGGGATTTTTTTGAACTAGATGGAAAGGGGGAAAAAATCACCTCCAACCGCCCAGCTCTGTCCTGTCCTATTTTGCCAGGACAAAGGTGGCAACCCTACCTGTGCGAGCTCACCTGGAGCCCTGCCACTCTTCCAGAAGCTAATGGACAAAAAGTGGGTCAGGTAAGCCAGAAACACAAACCTTTTGCACCTGTCTGACCTGTCCAGTCGTTTGCCTCTGGGAGGATTAAGGAAGAGCCTGTTCAGAAGAGCTCCAGGGCAGGGACCGCCCAAATGCCACGAAACCTCCGCCCTGGCCTTGGAGAAAATCTTTTGTGTAGCCAAATGCCCAGAGATCACGTAGCCACTGAATCACCGCTGGGCAATTAAGAAGGCGTTACTAGATCTCCATGTCATCAACTTGACGGATTAATGCCCACCTGGATTTATAGCACGGGTTGTGTTTATACAAGATATGCTGAAGTCAGCTAAAATCTCAGGGAGCACTTTAATAATAATAATAATAATAATAATAATAATAATAATAATAGTAATTTATTTATACCCCACCCATCTGGCTGGGTTTCCCCAGCCACTCTGGGCAGCGTCCAACAAGTATTAAAATACAGTAGTCTGTTAAACATTAGAAGCTTCCATAAAGAGGGTTGCCTTCAGATGTCTTCTAAAGTCTGGTACAGTGGTAACTCGGGTTAAGAACTTCTGGAGGTCCGTTCTTAACTCGAAACTGTTCTTAACCTGAGGTACCATTTTAGCTAATGGGGCCTCCCGCTGCTGCTGCACCACTGCCGTGCGATTTCTGTTCTCATCCGGAAGCAAAGTTCTTAACCTGAAGCACTATTTCTGGGTTAGCGGAGTCTGTAACCTGAAGCGTATGTAACCTGAAGCCTGAGGTACCACTGTAGTTGTTCTTCTCTTTGACATCTGAAGGGAGGGCATTCCACAGGGTGGGCGCCACTACCAAGAAGGCCCTCTGCCTGGTTCCCTGTAACTTGGCTTCCAGCAGTGAGGGAACCGCCAGAAGGCCCTTGGTGCTGGACCTCAGGGTCTGGGTGGAACGATGGAGGCGGAGACGCTCCTTCAGGTATACTGGACCGAGGCCATTTAGGGATTTAAAGGTCAGCACCAACACTTTGAATTGTGCTCGGAAACGTACTGGGAGCCAATGTAGGTCTTTCAAGACCGGTGTTATATGGTCTCGGTGGCCACTCCCAGTCACCAGTCTAGCTGCCGAATTCTGGATTAGTTGCAGTTTCTGGGTCACCTTCAAAGGTAGCCCCACGTAGAGCACATTGCAGTAGTCCAAGCGGGAGATAACTAGAGCATGCACCACTCTGGCGAGACATTCTGCGGGCAGATAGGGTTTCAGCCTGCGTACCAGGTGGAGCTGGTAGACAGCTGCCCTGGACACAGAATTAACCTGTGCCTCCATGGATTCCTGCATTTATGACCCACCTTTTCTGCGAGGTGGTGTGCATGGCTTGCCCCTTCTCCGTATTCTCCACACAACAATCCGCAGAGCCGATCAGGGCAAGGGATAAGCGCACAGGGGCCAAGGTCAACCAGTGAGCTTCATGGCCGAGTTGAGGTTTGAACCCTGGTCTCCCAGGTCTAGTGAGACCATTTAACTACTACACCAAACTGGTTCTGGGTTGGGAAACTGTCATAGCAAAAGAATGTAACCCACTCCCAATTTAATCTGGATTTTTACCCTCCCTGGTAAATGAAAAAACCTGTTGCCAATGACCCATTTAGTAAACATACAAGACGTAACCGACTGTAAAAGGTAAAGGAACCCCTGACCATTAGGTCCAGTCGTGGCTGACTCTGGGGTTGCGGCGCTCATCTCGCTCTATAGGCCGAGGGAGCCGGCGTACAGCTTCCGGGTCATGTGGCCAGCATGACTAAGCTGCTTCTGGCGAACCAGGGCAGCGTACGGAAACACCGTTTACCTTCCCGCCAGAGCGGTATCTGTTTAACTACTTGCACTTTGACGTGCTTTTGAACTGCTAGGTTGGCAGGAGCAGGAACCGAATAACAGGAGCTCACCCCGTCGAGGGGATTCGAACCGCCGACCTTCTGATCGGCAAGTCCTAGGCTCTGTGGTTTAACCCACAGCGCCACCAGCGTAACCGGCTGTACTTTTAAATAAATAAGGTATACTTCATTGTATGAAATTGTAGATTTCAACAGAAGTCTCATAAAGTTCAATGAAAAAAGCAGAAGACCCAGTGGATCAGTTCATTCTCTAATCAGTTCATGCATAAGGTCCATGCATGTGTCTATTCCACCTGTCTGTTCATAGAGTCCAATAATCCACACGAAGGGCTGTTACAGTTCCACAGAATTCTTTCACAGAGTCTAAGACAAGGATTTCCGGAATATTAGCCTTGTTTCACCATCCTAGGCCTCATCAGTAGTACAGGCTCATTTGTAATATTACAGGATAGTGGATCTTATAGCATAATAGGGGTTGCAGCCTGTACTACTGATGAAGCCTAGGATGGCGAAACAAGGCTAAAATATAGGTTAAAATGCAATTTAAAATGCAGCCTCATTTTAAAACAGCCAATAAATCAAGACCATAAGGGGAGGGAAACATAAGGGTCAGACCGAGTCTTGCTCTGTCTTGCAGGCCGTGCGGAAAGATGTCAAGTCCCGCAGGGCCCTAGTCTCTTGTGGCACAGTGTTCTACCATGTCGGGGCCAGTGCTGAAAAGGCCCTGGAGCCTAGTTGAAACCAATCTAACCTCCTTCAGGCTCGGGACCTCCAAAATGTTGTTATTTGTGGACCTTAAGGCCCTCCGTGTGGCATACCAGGAGAGGCGGTCCCATAGGTACGTGGGTCCTAGGTCCACAGGAGTGCTGCGGACTCAATAAGGTTGAAAACCTCTGAAAGGCACACAAGGGAATACCAGTAGAAGTAAACTTAGAGGGGTTGGGTCCTGCAAACAGCTTAATGCCCCAAACTCATAATAGGTAAGAGTAAAGGGACCCCTGACCATTAGGTCCAGTCGTGGTTGACTCTGGGGTTGTGGCGCTCATCTCGCTTTACTGGCTGAGGGAGCCGGCATACAGCTTCCGGGTCATGTGGCCAGCATGACTAAGCCGCTTCTGGCAAACCAGAGCAGCGCACGGAAACGTCGTTTACCTTCCCGTCGGAGTGGTACCTATTTTTCTACTTTGACGTGCTTTTGAACTGCTAGGTTGGCAGGAGCAGGGACCGAGCAATGGAAGCTCACCCTGTCGCGGGGATTCAAACTGCCGACCTTCTGATCAGCAAGTCCTAGGCTCTGTGGTGTAACCCACAGCACCACCCGCGTCCCCAAAACTCATAATAATTCTATGCTAACTAGATTTCTAGACCACCCAGCAGCTGAAGTTCTCCGGGAAGTTTGCAGTAAAGGCCAAGACAGCCGCTCTCTCTCCTGACTGCCAGCTAGGAGCTTCATCCAGGCCTCTCAGCTCTCTCAACCAAGACCTGCAGAATACTGTAATGCCATTAAACGCAACCCAGCTGGTGAAGCGTAGCTCTTTCGCTGGCAGCTGGTAAGCAGTAAGAACCTTATTGCTCGGATCAGCAGAGAGAGAGGATCCTGGAGGTTCGCCCGAAGATTATAACCGGAGGTGCTGCGGTTACGCAAGATGGTGAGCAACATGTTGCAAGGAGACAGCACGATCGAGCAAAATCCACTAGAGAGAGGAGGTGCAGGGATAGGGTTGTTGGCTGAGTTGGGATGGCAGAGCAGTCCTTTATGTCGGCGCCATCTAGTGGTCGAGGGGGGGGGACATCACAGAGGCACAACTTAGCCGAGCCAGAGCTTAATTCTCTGAAATTGTTCCTGAAACTGGCAAAAGCGCTGAAGTACTACATATCCTCCAAGCGTCCCGTTTTTCCAGGGACAGCCCAGAATGACAGAAGAAGAAGAAGAAGAAGAGTTTGGATTTGATATCCCGCCTTTTACTCCCTTTAAGGAGTCTCAAAGCGGCTAGCATTCTCCTTTCCCTTCCTCCCCCACAACAAACACTCTGTGAGGTGAGTGGGGCTGAGAGACTTCAAAGAAGTGTGACTGGCCCAAGGTCACCCAGCAGCTGCATGTGGAGGCACCAGGGAAGCGAACCCAGTTCACCAGATTACGAGTCCACCGCTCTTAACCACTACACCACACTGGCCATCTTGGTTTCTGATTTGATCCCAGAATGTCCCACTTTTCCATATTCCTCCACTCCACATCCCAGAGAACAATTAAAAGTAGTTTATGTGTCTGTAGAGGTATAAAAATGGAGGCCTACTTTTCCTGACAATAATATTCCTGCACCAAATGAAGGAACTGTTAAAGCTGGCATAGGAAGCCCTTCTTATAATTTTGAAGGAAAAGCTCACCAATTGGCTTCAAATTCTTTCGTTGCAATACTTCAGCAGGCAGCCATTTCTTAGGTAATGCACTGAGTGTTTATTCCTTTATTGTAAATGGAGCCTTTCACTGTCTACACACAACTAAGTCCCAGTGTATTCAATGGAGCTTACTTCCAGGTAACTGGTACAGACTGAGCAGCCTTTCACTGCAATCCAAAGTATTTTTACTCAGAAGTATGTCACACAGAGATAAATAGGTATGTTCATGATGCTTTTGAATTCTGGTGCTGGAGGAGACTCTTGAGAGTCCCATGGACTGCAAGAAGATCAAACCTATCCATTCTGAAGGAAATCAGCCCTGAGTGCGCACTGGAAGGACAGATCCTGGAGCTGAGGCTCCAATACTTTGGCCACCTCATGAGAAGAGAAGACTCCCTGGAAAAGACCCTGATGTTGGGAAAGATGGAGGGCACAAGGAGAAGGGGACGACAGAGGACGAGATGGATGGACAGTGTTCTCGAAGCTACGAACATGAGTTTGACCAAACTGCGGGAGGCAGTGGAAGACAGGAGTGCCTGGCGTGCTCTGGTCCATGGGGTCATAAAGAGTCGGACACGACTAAACGACTAAACAACAAAATGTTCCTGATCATTCTCACTATTACTGTTGTTGTTGTTGAGCAAATGTTTTCTTTTAAAAAATCATGGTGCATGTGTTAACTAACTTACCAATGCCATATTGTCTGTATTAGCAGCGATATTTTTGTAAATTGCCACAGTTAACAAAGTGATTATCAGCTGTCTCTGCTTTTCTGCATTGCATTACCTTCTGAGATGTTTACACTCATGCAGACCCACAGGTGGCAATCCTAAGAATATGTGTGTGCGAGTGGGGCGGTGTGTGTGGGGGGAGAGAGATTAGATTAAGTTTGCATTTAAAGGCCCCTCCCTCCGCTGCCGTGAGTGACGGGTGGGCGGGGCTTCGGGTGGGCGGGGTTATTATTATTATTATTAGTAGTAGTAGTAGTAGTAGTATTATCATCATTATCATTATTTTATTATGTTTATTATTATTATTTTATTATTATTTTTAATTATTTTATTATTCTTATCACCATTATTCTTATCATTATTTTTGTATTATTATCATCATTATTATATTATTATTAATGTTGCTGTTGCTGTTGTTATTATTATTATTATTATTATTATCATTATTATTATTATTATTATCATTATCATTATTTTATGATTATCATCATCATCTTCTTCTTCTTCTTATCATCATTATTTTTATTTATTTATTATTATTATTATTATTATTATCATCATCATATTCTTCTTCTTCTTCTTCTTCCTCCTTATCATGATTAGTTATTATTATTATTATTATTATTATTATCATCTCCTTCTTCTAATTAATTATTATTTTCTTATTATTATTTTCTTATTCGATTTATTATTATTATTACTATTACTATTATTCTTGCAGCCCGCCGCGCCCGGAGCGCGTCTACCTGGCGACGAAACCGGCAGCCGGGTACGAGAGGCTGATGGCCGCCAGTCCGTGAGTACCTGTCAATCATTCGAACCCGGACCCGTCAATCATTCTGGGACTTGAACCCAGGACCAGATAACCCTGGTTGCCTCATCCCTGTCAATCATTCTGGGATCCAGGGGGCGGGTCTAGACAACCCCGTTTGGCCCAGAACTGTCAATCATTCTGTCATTCAAATCGATAAGCTGTCAATCATTCTGGGATCCAGGGGACGGGACTATCCCTGTCAATCATTCTGTCATTCAAATCGATAACCTGTCAATCATTCTGGGATCCAGGAGGCGGGACCAGACAACCCTGGTTGCCCCGTCCCTGTCAATCATTCTGGGATCCAGGAGGCGGGACCAGACAACCCTGGTTGCCCCGTCCCTGTCAATCATTCTGCTATCCAAGGGGCGGGACCATCCCTGTCAATCATTCTGTTATTCAAATCGATAACCATGGTTGCCCCGTCCCTGTCAATCATTCTGGGATCCAGGGGGTGGGACTAGACAACCCCGGTTGGCCCAGACCTGTCAATCATTCTGTCATTCAAATCGATAACCTGTCAATCATTCTGGGGTCCAGGGGGCGGGACCATCCCTGTCAATCATTCTGTTATGCAAATCGATAACCCTGGTTGCCCCATGCCTGTCAATCATTCTGGGATCCAGGGGGTGGGAAAAGGCATCCCTGTCAATCATTCTGTCATTCAAATCGATAACCTGTCAATCATTCTGGGATCCAGGGGGCGGGACCAGATGTCCCTGGTTGCCCCGTCCCTGTTAATCATTCTGGCATCCAGGGGGCGGGACCAGACGGCCCTGGTTGCCCCGTCCCTGTCAATCATTCTGGGATCAAGGGGGTGGGACCATCCCCGTCAGTCATTCTGGGATTTAACCCTGGTTGCCCCACACCTGTCAATCATCCTGGCATCCGGGAACCATAGCACCCTGTCAATCATTCTGGGGTCCAGGGGGCGGGACCGGACAACCCTGGTTGCCCTGCCCCTGTCAATCGTTCTGGGATTGAACCCTGGTTGCCCCATCCCTGTCAATCATTCTGGCATCCAGGGGGAGGGACCATCCCTGTCAATCATTCTGTCATTCCAATCCATAACCATGGTTGCCCTATGCCTGTCAATCATTCCGGGTTCAACTCAATAACCATGGTTGCCCCGTCCTGTCAATCATTATGTCGCTCCAATCGATAACCTGTCAAATCGATATCCTTTCATTCAAATTGAGAACCTGTCAATCAAACCAATAACCTGTCAATCAAATTGATAACCTGTCAACCAAACATCCTGCCATTCCAATGGATAACCTGCCAATCATTCTGAGACCCAGGGGGCGGGATCAGGGAACCATAGCGCGCTGTCAATCACCCTGAGACCCCCACACCAGTCAATCATCCCGGGTTCAACTCCGTAACCCCGGTCACCTGTCAATAAACCCTGGTTGCCTGGGAACCGTAGCGCCGTTTTCTTTTTCCAGCCGCACCCCGGAAGGCGGGGCCTACCTGAGCGCCAGCGAGTTGCACCCGGGTCCCAGGTAAGCCCCGCCCCTTCCTCCCCGGACGCCGGGGTCCTTTCCCCGGACGCCTGGGTCCCTCCCCAGACGCCTGGGTCCCTCGCCTCACCCCAATACTACGTTTCCCAGGAGCTACCAGAAGATGGGCGTCGACCAGGCCGCCGTCGCCGCGGAAACGGAGAGCAAGTCAGTCGAAGGGGAAGGGGCGGGACCTTCCCCCTGTCAATCAAAAAGGGAGACCCGTCAATCAAACCAGGGAACCGTTTTTTTCCGTTTTTAGGAACCTTCCGGAAAGCGAATACATCACGGTCGGCCGGGTTTTTCCAGGTGGGGGCTTGTATTAATATTAATATTAATATTTATTTGTTATATATATTTATATTATTTTTATATTGTAATATATATATATATATATATATATATATATATATATATATAATATTATATTAGATTATTACATTACATTACATTACATTACATTATATTATATTATTTTATATTATATTATATTAACATTAACATTACTTATATTTATTTGTTATATATAATTATATTATTTTTATATTGTATTATATATATATATTATTATATTATATTATATTATATTATATTATATTATATTATATTAGATTAGATTATGTTTATATTAATATTAACATTAACATTACTTATATTTACATTACATTATATTATTTTTATATTGTATTATATATATATATATATATATATATATATATATATATTACATTACATTACATTACATTATATTGAAGGGGTACAGTTAGGGTTACCCCAGAAAGCCCTAAAAAACTGTTTGTGAATTCCCCCCCCCAGCCAGGCCTCGGCGTACGCATTTTAAAAACTGCAATTTCCTCTAAGACAAAAAGCACAAGCTAAGCAGTCCTCTTTGTAACAAAAACGCTGTAACAAACCTAGAGCTGAGAACAGAAAACCTTTTGGGTTCCCAGATCTAAGCAACCTTGTCCTGGTACATTGATTTGCAACATACTTCCGGGAACAGAACCAGGGAACGAAAAAAGCAACATTCTATGTAAGAATGTGTGAAGGGGGAGAGGGAAAAGGGGTTTGGAAAAAAGGATAAAACCTGCTTGTAAAATGTTTTCGGTGCGGCCTGTCTTTTGTGAACTGAATCACACAGGTGCCTCTGCCCCTCCGGATGGCAGAATAAAACGCTCTTTCTCTGGATTAACCCCTTGGTGTCATTTGGCTCCTTTTGTCTCTGCTCGGGTGCAACAATTATTCCTACCCATGGATTAAAAAGGCTATTGTTGCTAACACGACAGCCACGGCCCTTAGGCTAATTGCCACGCAATTGGATGAGACACGCAATGCGTTTCTCTCAGTCCGATTAGCGTTGGACTTTCTCCTGGCGCAACATGGCGGCTTTTGTGCAGCGTTAAATCTCACAGGTGGGGCCTGTTGCTTTAACATCTCTGATCATGGTGAGGCCATTCGCAATTTGGCAGCAGGACTTGAAACAGTGGCCCATATTCCTACCCAAACCTGGGAGGGATGGGACATGTCATGGCTTGACTGGTTGCCAAAACTAGGATGGGTAAAAGGCCTGTTTTTGCTGCTGCTTGGCCCACTTTTCATTTTGCTAATTTTTTGCTTTTCTGTACCTTGCTTGCTGCAATGCTTGCATACAATGACACGCAATATGATTTCTCGCATGCTTCGCCCCCAGATTATAGCTCTGACCCAAGAATATCAGCCTGTGCCTTCCAGGGACGAGCCTTTTTGAGAAAAAGGCTGTCCAAAATTGAGAGGTATGGAATGAAGGGGTACAGTTAGGGTTACCCCAGAAAGCCCTAAAAAACTGTTTGTGAATTCCCCCCCCCAGCCAGGCCTCGGCGTACGCATTTTAAAAACTGCAATTTCCTCTAAGACAAAAAGCACAAGCTAAGCAGTCCTCTTTGTAACAAAAACGCTGTAACAAACCTAGAGCTGAGAACAGAAAACCTTTTGGGTTCCCAGATCTAAGCAACCTTGTCCTGGTACATTGATTTGCAACATACTTCCGGGAACAGAACCAGGGAACGAAAAAAGCAACATTCTATGTAAGAATGTGTGAAGGGGGAGAGGGAAAAGGGGTTTGGAAAAAAGGATAAAACCTGCTTGTAAAATGTTTTCGGTGCGGCCTGTCTTTTGTGAACTGAATCACACAGGTGCCTCTGCCCCTCCGGATGGCAGAATAAAACGCTCTTTCTCTGGATTAACCCCTTGGTGTCATTTGGCTCCTTTTGTCTCTGCTCGGGTGCAACAATTATTCCTACCCATGGATTAAAAAGGCTACAATATTATGTTTATATTAACATTAACATTACTTATATTTATTTGTTATATATATTTATACTATATTTATAGTATATATTTTCCATTCTCTTTTATTATACACACACATATATATTTAGATGATTTATATTTATATTGAGATTATTGATATTGATATTTATATTATTGATATTTATTTTCTCTCTATATATAGATTATTTATATTTATATTTATATTATTTATATTCCTAGAAATAGATACACAGAAATATATTTTTTCCTTTCTCTTTTATTATAATTTAATAAGAATATAATATAATATAGTAATTTGTTTTGATTTAATAATAATTATAATAATCTGATTTAATCAAATTTATTAATAATCTTATTTCATCATCATCATCATCATCATCATCATTTTTTATTTTTATTATTATTATTATTATTATTATTATTATTATTATTATTATTATTATTATTATTATTATTTTCTCCTTCCAGCCCCGTTCCGCCCAAGACGTATTCCGGCACTGGCGGAATTTCCAGGTATATTATATATAATATTTATTATATTACAGATAGATAGATAGATAGATAGATAGACATAATGATATTTATATATTATAAATAAATAATCTATATATGATTATAATATATATATTATTTGATATATAATAATATAAGAATAATAAGAATAATAAATCATGATGATTATATTATATCATATAAAAATATAATTTAATAAGAATAGAATAAGAATAGAATAGAATAATTTCTTTTGATTTAATAATTATAATAATCTTATTTATTAATATTCTTGTTTCATCATCATTATTATTATTAATTTTCTCCTTCCAGTCCTGTTCCGCCCAAGACGTATTCCGGCGCTGGTGGAATTTCCAGGTATATTATATATAATATTTATTATATTACGTATATATATATATATATATATATATATATGCTTTCGTAGATTTTCACGGGTACAGGAATGCAGGTTTTGGTGTCCTCGGGTGTCTTCCCGTGTAAAAGTTGGGGTGTCTAGGCGACGTTTCGACGAGGTCTCACTCGTCATCTTCAGGCTGGTGCTTTCGGCTTCTTGTTACTGGAACAGAGCAGGATCTCAGTGTTTGAGTTCCTATAAATACTGTTGAGGAGGTGTGGTGTATAGCCTCCAATGTTCTGGGCAGAGAGGAGGTTCCCAGGCTAGTGTGCCTTTTCTTCTTTTGTTCCTTAATTACTTGAGGGATATCTTGAGTGATTTCTTGAGTGATTTCCTGAATCCCACTTAGGTGGGTCATTAGGTGTGGATTAGTTGCTAAAGCCTTCGTGTCTTGAACTCTTGAACTTTGTGAAGAGTTTTTCTGAGAAGATGGCTGTACTGCACTTGGTTGTGCTCTGGCTTGGCTTCGTGTATAGGGGCGAGCTGTGGTTTTGTGGCCTGTGCCAGCCAGATCTGTGTAGGGATTGCAGGGGGGTGCAGCATCCGGAGGTGCCACCCTGGTTTGGCTACTGGATGGTGTCTGTAATTTATCTGTGGAGAGGGTCTGGGTTTGGGTCTGGTGTGGTTGATTGGTGATGGCGTTCTGTGTGCCTCTGGATCTGGTGTCAGATTTTGTGGGGAGGGCTAATTTCCAGATGTCTGGCAAGCGGGATGTGTCGTCACGCTTGTTCATGTTGTGAGGGTGTTTCTCTATCTCGATGGCTTCCATGATTATTCTCTTGTGGTGATGTTCCATGTTAAAGAGCAATTTGGAATCTGCAAAATTAATTTCGTGTCCTGTTTCTTTCATGTGTTGGAAAAGAGAGGAAGTTTTTTCTTCTTTTTTGACGGCATTCTTGTGTTCTGCGATCCGTGCATTTATTCGTCTGTTTGTTTGTCCAATGTACGTGGCTGGGCAGACTTTGCAGACCCTACCTACCAACCTATAAAAACAGATCCCACCACCTATCTGGAAAAAACCACCAAATCCAAAATAAAAGCCTCTCCTATCAGTGAAGAAATCCAGCTAAGAATCATCCCCAGAGAAAAATCATCCAGATGCCCCAAACTCTACGGCCTCCCCAAGATACACAAAGAAGGAACACCACTCAGACCAATAGTCAGCTCCATAGGCTCACCTCTACAAAATCTCGCTAAATTTCTCGCCAAGCAACTTCAGCCCTATGCAGAATCCATCTCTTCACACGTTCCAAACTCCTTCCAGTTCATAGAAACAATAAAGAAGCAAAACCTACAACCCAATGACCTACTTGTGAGCTTCGATGTTGTATCTCTCTTCACACAAGTGCCCATTAATGAAGCCTTGACAGCCATTCAAAACAAATACAATCCCCCCGAATACATCTTGGACCTGACCAACCACTGCCTAACCAACACGTACTTCATCCACAATGGACAAAGATACAAACAGATAGAAGGAGCACCTATGGGATCACCCCTCTCACCGGTCATCGCTAACCTGTACATGGAACACTTTGAAACCAATGCTTTAGACAAGTCAGAACACAAACCCAAACTTTGGCTCAGATATGTTGACGACACCTTTGTAATTTGGCCACACGGGAAGGAAAAACTGGATAGCTTCCTCACACATCTCAACAGCCTACACCCCAAAATACAATTCACTATGGAAATAGAAGCCAACAACCAACTTCCCTTCCTTGACGTCCTAATCTACAAAAAACCTGATGGCTCCCTAGGACACACTATCTACCGGAAAAAAACACACACCAACCGCTACTTACATGCACAATCACACCACCACCCTGCACAAATAAACTCCGTAGCCAAGACTCTCATCTCCAGAACCAAACGCCTGGCTGACGAAGACCACTTGACAACTGAGTTACAGAATCTCTCAAATGTGTTAATTGCCAATGGATACCAGCAAAACAGGGTTACGAAGCTAATCCAAAAAGAAACACCCCCCAAAAACCAAGACACAGAAGAAAACAATGGCATAGCCCTCCTTCCTTATATCAAGGGCACTACAGATAAAATTAGCAAAATCCTCCATAAACACAATATCAAAACAGCCTTTTGCACCAACCAAAAAATAGCCAATATCCTCAGAAACCCCAAGGATAAAATTCAGTTGGAAAACCAAGGGGTCTATGAAATACCCTGCAAAGTCTGCCCAGCCACGTACATTGGACAAACAAACAGACGAATAAATGCACGGATCGCAGAACACAAGAATGCCGTCAAAAAAGAAGAAAAAACTTCCTCTCTTTTCCAACACATGAAAGAAACAGGACACGAAATTAATTTTGCAGATTCCAAATTGCTCTTTAACATGGAACATCACCACAAGAGAATAATCATGGAAGCCATCGAGATAGAGAAACACCCTCACAACATGAACAAGCGTGACGACACATCCCGCTTGCCAGACATCTGGAAATTAGCCCTCCCCACAAAATCTGACACCAGATCCAGAGGCACACAGAACGCCATCACCAATCAACCACACCAGACCCAAACCCAGACCCTCTCCACAGATAAATTACAGACACCATCCAGTAGCCAAACCAGGGTGGCACCTCCGGATGCTGCACCCCCCTGCAATCCCTACACAGATCTGGCTGGCACAGGCCACAAAACCACAGCTCGCCCCTATACACGAAGCCAAGCCAGAGCACAACCAAGTGCAGTACAGCCATCTTCTCAGAAAAACTCTTCACAAAGTTCAAGAGTTCAAGACACGAAGGCTTTAGCAACTAATCCACACCTAATGACCCACCTAAGTGGGATTCAGGAAATCACTCAAGAAATCACTCAAGATATCCCTCAAGTAATTAAGGAACAAAAGAAGAAAAGGCACACTAGCCTGGGAACCTCCTCTCTGCCCAGAACATTGGAGGCTATACACCACACCTCCTCAACAGTATTTATAGGAACTCAAACACTGAGATCCTGCTCTGTTCCAGTAACAAGAAGCCGAAAGCACCAGCCTGAAGATGACGAGTGAGACCTCGTCGAAACGTCGCCTAGACACCCCAACTTTTACACGGGAAGACACCCGAGGACACCAAAACCTGCATATATATATATATATATATATATAATATAAATTATATATCATTATAATATGTATATTATTTGCATATAAGAATAATAAATCATGATGATTTACAATCATGTAAAATATAATTTAATAAGAATATAATATAATAATTTCTTTTGATTTAATAATAATTATAATAATCTAATTTATTAATGTTCTTATTTCATCATCATCATCATCATCATCATCATCATTATTATTATTATTATTATTTTCTCCTTCCAGTCCCGTTCCGCCCAAGACGTATTCCGGCGCCGGCATAATTTCCAGGTATATTATATATGTTTTGATTTAATAATAAATATAATAATCTAATTTATTAATATTCTTATTTCATTATTATTATTATTATTATTATTATTATTATTATTTTCTCCTTCCAGCTCCGTTCCGCCCAAGACGTATTCCGGCGCTGGCGGAATTTCCAGGTATATCATATATTATAAATATATGTATTATTTGTAGATAAGAATAATAAATCATGATGATCATATAATCATATAAAAATCATTATAATAATATAAAAATATCATTTAATAAGAAAATAATATAATATATAATAATTTTGATTTAATAATGATCATAATAATCTAATTTATTAATATTATTATTTCATTGTTATATTATACTATACTATACTATACTATATTATATTATATTATATTATATTATATTATATTATTATTAATTTTCTTCTTCCAGCCCTGCTCTGCCCATAGATATAATATCTCACATATATATATATATATATATATATATACACACACACACACACACACACACACACACATATAGTTGTATCTGCAATATAAAATATATAAAAATATGAATATAAATATAAATATATAAATAATATACAAAAATATAAATATAAATATATAATAGATATATATATATATATAAAGATAGAATAGAATATTAAAAGAATATTAAAAGAATATAATAATATAATTTGATTCCTCTATTTAATTATAATATCATTTATAAATTTAATTTAATTATTATTATTATTATTATTATTATTATTATTATTAATTTTCTCCATCCAGCCCTGTTCCTCCGAAAATATATTCTGCCGCCGGTGCCGAAATTTTGTCGCCGGGGAAAAACGAGGAGGAAATCTACGGAAGCCCGGAAGGGACCAAACCGGAGAAATCGTACGTGGGAAGGGGAAGTCCCGCCCCGGAAGTCCCACCCACAGGGGCGGGACTAAGGAGGAACCGCCCCCGAAAAGAGCGGGGAGGAAGGGGATTGGGCGGAAGGGAGCAGGCAGTGATGTGGTTGTCTTTCCTTCCTTCCTTCCTTCCTTCCTTCCTTCCTTCCTTCCTTCATTCCTTCCTTCTTCCCTTCCTTCCTTCTCTCCTCCCTTCCTTCCTTCTCTCTCTCTCTCTCTCTCTCTCTCTCTCTCTCTCTCCTTCCTTCCTTCCCTCTCTCTCTCCTCCCTTCCTTCCTTCCTTCCTTCCTTCCTTCCTTCTCTCTCTCTCTCTCTCTCTTCTTCCTTCCTTCTCTCTCTCTCCTTCCTTCCTTCCTCCTTCCTTCCTTCCATCTCCCTCTCTCTCTTTGCTTCCTTCCCTTTTCCTCCCTCCCTCCTTTCATTCCACTCTTCTTCCTTCCCTCTCTCTTCTTCCTTCCTTCCTTCCTTCCTTCCTTCCTTCCTTCCTTCCTTCCTTCCATCTCTTTCGCTCCCTTCCTTTCTTCATTCCTTCCTTCCTTCCTTCCCTCCTTCTTTCTATAATTCTTTCTTGCTTTCCTTAACTTTCCCTCTTTCCTTTTTCTTTTTTTTTCTTCCTTCCTTCCTTCCTTCCTTCCTTTCTTTTTTCCTTCTTTCTCTACCTCTCTGCGTTTCTCCTTCCCTCCTTCTCCCTCCTTTTCTTCCGTCTCTCCTTCCTTCCTTCCTTCCTTCCTTCCTTCCTTCCTTCCTTCCTTCCCTCTCTCTCTCTCTCTTTGTTTCCTCCTTTTTCCTCCCTCCCTCCCTTCTTTCATTCCTCTCTCCTTCCTTCCTTCCTTCCTTCCTTCCTTCCTTCCTTCCTTCCTTCCCTCCCTCTCTCTTTCTTTCCCCTTCCTTCCTTCCTTCCTTCCTTCCCTCTCTCCTTCCTTCCTTCCTTCCTTCCTTCCTCCCTCCCTCCCTCCCTCCCTCCCTCCCTCCTTCCTTCTTTCCTTCCCTCTTTCCTTCCCTCCTTCTTTCTATAATTCTTTCTTGCTTTCCTTAATTATCCCTCTTTCTTTCATCCTTCTTCCCTTCCTTCCTCCTTCCTTCCTTCCTTTCCCAGAGGCGAAGCTTCCCCGATCGCCGAGACGCCGATTTCCAGGTGAGTGATTGACAGGGAAGGTGGGTCAAATCCCGGAATGATTGACAGGGAAGGAATGATTGACAGCTATCCTTCCCCTTGCGCCCATTTTACAGGCGGGAAAATCACATTTACGAAGAAGTGGAATGAGGAGACGGACGCTCCAAATAAAGCTTCACTTTTGGCAATTAATATTTGTCTCGTGTCTTGATTACGATAATAATAATAATAATAACAGTAGTAGTAGTAGTAATAATAATAATAATAACAATAATAATAGTTGTGATAATGATGATGATTTTTCATGCTTTATTTCATTTATTTCTAGCCCTATTTATTGATTGATGCCACTAATTTATCTCTTTTATTTTACCAATCAATCAATCAATAAAATCGGCCTCCGTTTCCATAGCAACCAGGTGCGGCCTACCCTTTTTCCCTCCCAAAGCGAGGCCTGAGCTCAATTAATGGTCCATTTTGATTGATTGATTTGATTGATTGATGCCACTAATTTATCTATTTTATTTCCATTTTTCAATCAAATCAATCAATCAATCAATCAACCAACCATTTTTAATGCTTTATTTCATTTATTTCTAGGTCTATTGATTGATTGATTGATGCCACTAATTTATCTCTTTTATTTTATCAATCAAATCAATCGATCAATAAACCATTTTTAATGCTTTATTTCATTTATATCTAGGCCTATTGATTGATTGATGCCACTAATTTATCTCTTTTATTTTTCAATCAAATCAATCAATCAATAAACCATTTTTAATGCTTGATTTCATTTATTTCTAGGCCTATTGATTGATTGATTGATTGATGCCACTAATTGATCTCTTTTATTTTATCAATCAAATCAATCAATCAATAAACCATTTTTAATGCTTGATTTCATTTATTTCTAGGTCTATTGATCGATTGATTGATTTGATTGATGCCACTAATTTATCTCTTTTTCAATCAAATCAATCAATCAATAAACCATTTTTAATGCTTGATTTCGTTTATTTCTAGGCCTATTGATTGATTGATTGATTGATTGATGCCAGTAATTTATCTCTTTTATTTTATCAATCAAATCAACCAATCAATCAATAAACCATTTTAATGCTTTATTTCATTTATTTCTAGGCCTATTGATTGATTGAGGCCACTAATTTATCTCTTTTATTTTACCAATCAATCAATCAATAAAATAGGCCTCAGTTTCCATAGCAACCAGGTGAGGCCTACCCTTTTCCCCTCCCAAAGCGAAGCCTGAGCTCAATTAATGGTCCATTTTGATTGATTGATTTGATTGATTGATGCCACTAATTGATCTCTTTTATTTTACCAATCAAATCAATCAATCAATCAATCAATCAATCAATAAAATTGGCCTCGGTTTCCATAGCAACCAGGTGCGGCCTACCCTTTTTCCCCTCCCAAAGCGAGGCCTGAGCTCAATTAATGGTCCATTTTGATTGATTGATTTGATTGATTGATGCCACTAATTGATCTCTTTTATTTTACCAATCAAATCAATCAATCAATCAATCAATCAATAAAATTGGCCTCGGTTTCCATAGCAACCAGGTGCGGCCTACCCTTTTTCCCTCCCAAAGCGAGGCCTGAGCTCAATTAATGGTCCATTTTGATTGATTGATTTGATTGATTGATGTCACTAATTGATCTCTTTTATTTCCATTTTTCATGCTTGATTTCATTTATTTCTAGGCCTATTAATTGATTGATGCCACTAATTTATCTCTTTTATTTTATCAATCAAATCAATCAATCAATAAAATAGGTCTCAGTTTCCATAGCAACCAGGTGCGGCCTGCACTTTTCCCTCCCAAAGCGAAGCCTGAGCTCAATTAATGGTCCGTTTTAAAGCGGAAATAAAGGAAATAAAGCATGAAAAATAGAAATAAAATAGATTAATGAGTGGCATCAATCAATCAATAAATGAAATAGGCCTCAGTTTCCATAGCAACCAGGTGCGGCCTACCCTTTTCCCCTCCCAAAGCGAAGCCTGAGCTCAATTAATGGTCCGTTTTAAAGCAAATATAAAGGAAATAAAGGATGAAAAATGGAAATAAAATAGATAAATTAGTGGCGTCAATCAAATAGGCCTCAGTTTCCATAGCAACCAGGTGCGGCCTACCCTGTTTCCTTCAGAAACCGAAGCCTGAGCTCAATTTGTCGCCTAAAATCATGAAATAAAGCCTTAAAAATGAAAATAAAGTAGATAAATTAGTGGCCTCTTGAAAGCATAAATCAATTAATCCAATTAATTCATTAATAAGGCCCTGGCGACGCCTCGGTTTCCCTAGCAACCAGGTGCGGCCTACCCTTTTCCCCTCCCAAAGCGAAGCCTGAGCTCAATTAATGGTCCGTTTCCAAGCAGAAATCAATGAAAAATAAAATAGATTAATTAGTGGCCTGTTTTGAAGCATAAATTAATCAACTTCATTAATTAATTAACAAAACAGGCCTCGGTTTCCATGGCAACCAGGTGCGGCCTAGACTTTCCCCCTCCAAAACGAAGCCTGGGATCAATTGGTGGCCTAAATTAATGAAAGAAAGCCTTAAAATTGGAAATAAAGTCGATAAATTGGTGGCCTGTCAATCAAATCAATCAATCAATCAATAAAAAAGGCCTCAGTTTCCATAGCAACCAGGTGCGGCCTACCCTTTTCTCCTCACAAAGCGAAGCCTGAGCTCAATTTAAAGCGGAAATAATGGGAATAAAGCGTTAAAAATGGAAATAAAAGAGAAAAATGAGTGGCATCCATCAACCAATCCATTTTATTTCTATTTTTCATTCATTTATCCATTAATGGAGCTCAGGCTTCGCTTCTTGAGGGAAAAAGCGTAGGCCGCACCCGGTTGCTAGGGAAACCGAGGCCTATTTTATTAATTAATTACTTTATTTGATTAATTTATGCTTTAAACAGGCCACTAATTGATCTATTTTACTTTTAATGGTTTCATTTCATTTATTTCTGCTTTAAAACGGACCATTAATGGAGCTCAGGCTTCGTTTTGGGAAGGAAAAAGCATAGGCCGCACCTGGTTGCCAGGGAAACCGAGGCCTATTTTATTAGTTAATTACTTAATTTGATTAATTTATGCTTTAAACAGGCCACTAATTGATCTATTTTACTTTTAATGGTTTCATTTCATTTATTTCTCCTTTAAAACGGACCATTAATTGAGCTCAGGCTTCGTTTTGCGAGGGAAAAAGCGGAGGCCGCACCTGGTTGCTATGGAAACCGAGGCCTATTTTATTGATTGATTGATTGATTTGATTAATTAATTTGATTAATTTATGCTTTAAACAGGCCACTAATTCATCTATTTTAATTTTAATGGTTTCATTTCATTTATTTCTGCTTTAAAACAGACCATTAATTGAGCTCAGGCTTCATTTTGGGAGGGAAAAGGGGTAGGCCGCACCTGGTTGCTATGGAAACTGAAGCCTATTTTATTGATTGATTGATTTATTTTATTGATTTATTTATTTATTTGATTAATTGATTGATTAATTGATGCTTTAAAGAGGCCACTAATTGATCTATGTTAATTTTAATGGTTTATTTCATTGATTTCTGCTTTAAAACTGTTACGGCAAAATCTGGGTGCGAGGCTGCTCTGCCACCCAGCTCGTCGGACTAAGTCCGCGGGTCCCTGCAGAGGAAAATGAGTTCAGCCGGAGACAGGAGCAAACTGCAGAAGATCCATGTTTATTGCGCAATAAGGTTCAAGGTGAGATTGAACAGCGAGAAAAGGGTGACATGAACTTTTGAAACTTCCCTCCATGTCCCAGAATACAGTGCAAAATACATCCCAGTTACATCATGAATACATTAAGAAGAGGTTGGGTTACACAGATTACATCATGAATATATTAAGAAGAGGTTGGGTTACACAGGATTAACATATGGAGGAGGGAGGGGGGGATATGCAGAGCTGGAGATATGCGTAGATAAGCACATCCTGAGTACCGGTGATGAGAAGACAATGGTCCATGTATGCATAGTCTGCCACCTGGCATTGCCCAGAGGAAAGGCCAGGCAGAGTGATTTGACAGGATTAGGGTCTTAACACCTGGCTTGAGGGATTATGAAGGACAGGGAAGGTGTCATGGAGTTCTAGAGAAATTGAGCAAATTGGCACGTTGATTTTCTATGATTTATAGATTTTAGTCCCTTCTGTCATTGGCAGTTGGAAATAAATGGATATATTGTAGCAAAGAAGGAGGTGAAGAAGACATGCCCCCCCCCCTTCCGTATCAAAACGGACCATTAATTGAGCTCAGGCTTCGTTTTGCCAGGGAAAAGGACCAGGCCGCACCTGGTTGCCAGGGAAACCGAGGCCTATTTAATTAGTTAATTACTTAATTTGATTAATTTATGCTTTAAACAGGCCACTAATTGATCTATTTTAATTGATTTATTTCATTTATTTCTGCTTTAAACCCACTAATTTAGCTCAGGCTTCGTTTTGCCAGGGAAAAGGACCAGGCCGCAACTGGTTGCCAGTCAACCGACGCGTCGCCAAGGACGCCGTTGCTACGTAATGACGCTCAGGCGTCGTTTGGCGCGCCGGGTTGCTTGGCAACCGTCGCGTCGCCAAGGACGTCGCGACGTCACGACGCTCAGGCTTCGCCAATGGTGGGCGGGGCGAGCTCGGAAGGGACCAATGGGAAGCCGAGGCGGCGTGATGGATAGGGAGAAGGGCCAATGGGTGTCGAGCTTAGGAAAGTAACGCCCATTAAGGCCTATTGGAGGGTGGGCGGGCTCGGAAGGGACCAATGGGAAGCGACTGAGGGACGAAGGGGCGTGACGGACAAGGAAAGAGACCAATAAGCGTCGAGCACCGGCCTGACGGATACCTAGGAGGGCCAATCGGCGCGCGGAGTTGCGGCCTACCATTTTCTCCTCAGGAAACGAAGCCTGAGCTCCATTTTGAATGGAATAAAGCATGAAATGAAGAAATTAGGCCTAATCAGTGGCCTAAATCAATTAATCCATCCAATAAAATCATTAATTAAGGAGCCCCGGCCTTGGCAACGCCTCCGTTTCCATAGCAACCACGGCGCCCGACGGACCAGTCGGCGTGACGGACAAGGAAACGGACCAATAGGCGACGACTTGAGGGAAAGAACCTTTGAGGGAAAGGAGCGTCGACCAATGATCGACGACGCCCGCGCCCGCCAGCCAATCCGCGCCTCGCAGAGGCGGGACAACGCCATTTGGCCTCGTCCAATCGACTCTTCGGCCCGCCGAGCTTGGGCCAATGGGAGCCGCTCGTTGGCCGAGTGGGCGGGACGCACAAGGCGGAGAACCAAGAGGCGTCGAGCTGAGGGAATAAAACTCTATGAAGGTCTATGGGCGGGCGGGTTGGAACGGACCAATGAGAAGGCCTATTGGCGGGCGGACCAATGAGAACCGCCGGACGGACTAATGGGCGTGACGGACAGCGAAACGGACCAATCGGTGTCGAGCTGAGGGAAGAAACTCTATTAAGGCCTATTGGAACGGACCAATGAGAACCGCTGGACGGACGAAGGGGCGTGACGGACAAGCAAAGCGACCAATAAGCGTCGAGCTGAGGGAACGAAGCCCCATTAAGGCCTATAATGCGGGGGCGGGCGGGGGCGTGACGGACAGGGAAGCGGACCAATCGGCGTCGAGCGCGGGGAACGAGCAACGGCCGCCGCGCTGAGGGAACCAATCCGCGCGTGGCGGAGGCGGACCAACGGCCCTTTCTCCTTGACGGACACGTTAGCGGCCCAATCGGCGTCGAAGCCGAACAAAGGAGGCGGGGCGAGGCTTGTCAAGTTCGACCAATCGCCTCCCGCGCGCCTCGGCGGTTGTCCAATCAGCGCCCGAGTTGTGGAGGGTATATAAGGCGGCTCGTTGCTCGGACGCCGCCAGTGTCTCCCGAGCGTCGAGCGGAGTGGAAGCGGCTGAGGGGAAATTAATTAATATTAAGCCAATTAAGAAATTGAGGCGAATTAATTAAGACACCATGAGGGAAATTGTCCACTTGCAGGCCGGCCAGTGCGGCAACCAAATCGGCGCCAAGGTGGAAGGAGAATAATAATTGATATTAATTAGTAATTATTATTAATAATTATTAATAATTAATTATCATTTAATTAACTCTTAGTAATAAAGAGGGTGAAAGGGCGTGACGGACAAGGAAATTATTGATAGTAATGCTTGTTAATAATTACAATTATTAGGGTTAATCATAAGAACGAGTTATTAATAATTAATTATTAATAATAATAATTAATACTTATTAATACTTATTTATTCATCGTAATTATTAGGGTTAATAATAAGAATGAGCTATTAGTAATTATTAATAATAATTATTAATACTTATTTATGATTCATCGTGATTGTCAGGGTTAATAATAAGAATGAGTTATTGATAATTATTAATAATAATAATACTTATTTATAATTAATCGTAATTATTAGGGTTAATCATAAGAGTGAGTTATTCATAATTCTTAATAATAATTATTGATGCTTATTAATAACTATTAACAATTAATAATTATTGATACTTATTAATACTTATTAATAGCGACGTCGAGAAGCTGAGGGGAAATTAATCTATAGAAGCGAATTAAGGCGAATTAATTAAGACAGGATGAGGGAAATTGTGCACTTGCAGGCCGGCCAGTGCGGCAACCAAATCGGCGCCAAGGTGGAAGGAGAAGAAAAATAATTAATGATTAATAATGATAATGAATTAATAATTATCAATAATAATTATCAATAATAATAAGTATCCATAATAATGCATAAGTATCATTTATTAATAATAAATTAATAAGTATCATTGATAATAATTAATTAATAAGTATCAATAATTAATAAGCATCGTTAATAATTAGTTATTAATAGATATCCTTAACCATTAGTTATTGATATTAATTATTAATAATCGTTAATTAACAATGATCCGCCATTAAGGATCAATAATAATTATTAATAATCATTAATAATTATTAATAAATAATTAATCATTAACAATCATGAGGGAATTGATTGCCGGAAATTAATTTAATTTAATTAATTTAATAATCATAATGAATGATGAATTATTGGAATAATTAGTAATAAGATTAATAAATAAACTTAAGGGAATTGGGGGAAGGGGGAATAATAAAAAAATATAATAATGAATGATGAATTATTAGAAGAATTAATAATAATAGATAAAAAATGAGGGAATTGGGAAGTGGAAAGAATAATAATAATAAATGATAAATGAGGGAATAATTAATAATAGTAAGAAGTAATGATAAATGAGGGAATTGGGAACGGAAAATAATAATATTATTATAGGAAGAATTAATAATAATAATCGATAAACATGAGGGGATTGAGGGGGGAAAGGGGAAATAATAATAAATAATGAATGATTAATTATTAGAAGAATTAATAATAATAATAAAATGAGGGGTTTGAGGGGGGAATAATAATAATAATAATGATCGATAAACTTGAGGGGGAAAGGGGAAATAATAATAATGAAGGATTAATTATTGGAATAATTAATAATATATAAAAATGAGCGGATTGAGGGGGGGAAGGGAAAAAAAAGAGATCCATTTAATTTAAGTTAATAATAATAATGAAGAATTACTGGAACAATTAATAATAATAATTAAAATTAATAATTAAATAAAAATAATTAAATAATAAAATGATAATTATTAATAAAAATAAAGGAGGGAAGGAATTAATGTTAATAATAATTAAAAATAAGGGGAGATTGAGGGGAAAGGAATTCATTAACTGTTAAATTATCAATTATGCTAATGAATAATAATAATTATAACAATAATGTATACTTAGTAATAATTAATGATCACAATTAACAATAGTAATAATTAGTTATGTTTAGATTTAGATTAGATCTAGTCCAAACTAATAACAAAACTAAATCTAATCCTAACTAAATCAAACTTTTTTTTTAAATTAGTGGGTAATTATATTATAATTTAGTAATAATTAACAATAATGATAGAATCATTTAGGAATAATTAATAGTAATATTGATATAATTATTAGTGGGGGAGTCTGGGCCGAAAACGGGGGGGGGACTAATAACTAATAATAAAATAATAATTTAATAATAATATTTAATAATAATAATAAAATAATAATAAAAAAACTAAATTGAATCACTGAATTAAATCAAAGGTTGATTTAGCTTTATTCTTAGATTTAGTTTGATTATTATTTAGTTTGATTATTAGTCATGATTCGATTAAATCAAACTGACTAATCATCAAATGACTAATAATCAAACTAAAACAAATCCTGACTAATAATCAAACTAAATAATTAAATAATAATAAATTAATTATTAATAATAAG
>NC_139540.1:6138106-6143106 GCF_965153285.1 Podarcis tiliguerta | reverse complement strand
AGTACACACACATACACACACACACACATATATATATATTAAATACACACATATATATAAATATACGTGTGTGTGTGTATACATCTATATATACAGTACTTGCACATATATACACATATAAATATACACACACACATATATATACACAGTACTCATACACAGAAATATATGTACAGTACATACACATATATGCACATATATAGTAAATACACACACATATATGCGCGCGCACACACACACACACACATATATATATACACACACATACACAGTACACACACACATACACAGAAATATATGTACAGTACATACACATATATGCACATATATAGTAAATACACACACATATATGCACGCACACACACACACACATATATATAGTAAATACATATATATAAATATACATGTGTGTGTGTATACATACACCTATATATACAGTACATACATATACACACACATACATATAAATATACGTGTGTGTGTTTATGTTCATATACACACACATATACATACAGTACACACATATACATATATATATATATATATATATACACACACACACATAGTACATACACACACACACACACACACACTCATATATACATGCATATACATATACACACACATATATACAGTACACACACCTATATATACACACACACATATATAAATTAAATACACACATATATATAAATATACAGTGTGTGTGTGTGTATACATACACCTATATATACACACACATATATATACAAATATATGCACACACACACTCATATATACAGTACACACACCTATACACACACACACACATATATTAAATACAGTACACACATATATATAAATATACATGTGTGTGTCTGTATACATACACCTATATATACAGTACATACACATCTATACACACACACATACATATAAATATATGTGTGTGTGTTTATGTTTATATATATACACACACATATATACAGTACACACATATATAAATATATATATATACACACACATAGTACATGCACACATACATATATGCACATGTATGCACACACACACACACATATATACATGCATATACATATACACGCACATATATATATATATACACACACACACACATATCTATATTAAATACACACATAAATATACATGTCTGTGTGTGTGTATATACATAGACCTATATATACAGTACATACGCATATATACACACATACATAAAAATATACATATTTATATATATATATATATATATATATGCTTTCGTAGATTTTCACGGGTACAGGAATGCAGGTTTTGGTGTCCTCGGGTGTCTTCCCGTGTAAAAGTTGGGGTGTCTAGGCGACGTTTCGACGAGGTCTCACTCGTCATCTTCAGGCTGGTGCTTTCGGCTTCTTGTTACTGGAACAGAGCAGGATCTCAGTGTTTGAGTTCCTATAAATACTGTTGAGGAGGTGTGGTGTATAGCCTCCAATGTTCTGGGCAGAGAGGAGGTTCCCAGGCTAGTGTGCCTTTTCTTCTTTTGTTCCTTAATTACTTGAGGGATATCTTGAGTGATTTCTTGAGTGATTTCCTGAATCCCACTTAGGTGGGTCATTAGGTGTGGATTAGTTGCTAAAGCCTTCGTGTCTTGAACTCTTGAACTTTGTGAAGAGTTTTTCTGAGAAGATGGCTGTACTGCACTTGGTTGTGCTCTGGCTTGGCTTCGTGTATAGGGGCGAGCTGTGGTTTTGTGGCCTGTGCCAGCCAGATCTGTGTAGGGATTGCAGGGGAGTGCAGCATCCGGAGGTGCCACCCTGGTTTGGCTACTGGATGGTGTCTGTAGTTTGGAACACACGTTCCAAACTCCTTCCAGTTCATAGAAACAATAAAGAAGCAAAACCTACAACCCAATGACCTACTTGTGAGCTTCGATGTTGTATCTCTCTTCACACAAGTGCCCATTAATGAAGCCTTGACAGCCATTCAAAACAAATACAATCCCCCCGAATACATCTTGGACCTGACCAACCACTGCCTAACCAACACGTACTTCATCCACAATGGACAAAGATACAAACAGATAGAAGGAGCACCTATGGGATCACCCCTCTCACCGGTCATCGCTAACCTGTACATGGAACACTTTGAAACCAATGCTTTAGACAAGTCAGAACACAAACCCAAACTTTGGCTCAGATATGTTGACGACACCTTTGTAATTTGGCCACACGGTAAGGAAAAACTGGATAGCTTCCTCACACATCTCAACAGCCTACACCCCAAAATACAATTCACTATGGAAATAGAAGCCAACAACCAACTTCCCTTCCTTGACGTCCTAATCTACAAAAAACCTGATGGCTCCCTAGGACACACTATCTACCGGAAAAAAACACACACCAACCGCTACTTACATGCACAATCACACCACCACCCTGCACAAATAAACTCCGTAGCCAAGACTCTCATCTCCAGAACCAAACGCCTGGCTGACGAAGACCACTTGACAACTGAGTTACAGAATCTCTCAAATGTGTTAATTGCCAATGGATACCAGCAAAACAGGGTTACGAAGCTAATCCAAAAAGAAACACCCCCCAAAAACCAAGACACAGAAGAAAACAATGGCATAGCCCTCCTTCCTTATATCAAGGGCACTACAGATAAAATTAGCAAAATCCTCCATAAACACAATATCAAAACAGCCTTTTGCACCAACCAAAAAATAGCCAATATCCTCAGAAACCCCAAGGATAAAATTCAGTTGGAAAACCAAGGGGTCTATGAAATACCCTGCAAAGTCTGCCCAGCCACGTACATTGGACAAACAAACAGACGAATAAATGCACGTATCGCAGAACACAAGAATGCCGTCAAAAAAGAAGAAAAAACTTCCTCTCTTTTCCAACACATGAAAGAAACAGGACACGAAATTAATTTTGCAGATTCCAAATTGCTCTTTAACATGGAACATCACCACAAGAGAATAATCATGGAAGCCATCGAGATAGAGAAACACCCTCACAACATGAACAAGCGTGACGACACATCCCGCTTGCCAGACATCTGGAAATTAGCCCTCCCCACAAAATCTGACACCAGATCCAGAGGCACACAGAACGCCATCACCAATCAACCACACCAGACCCAAACCCAGACCCTCTCCACAGATAAACTACAGACACCATCCAGTAGCCAAACCAGGGTGGCACCTCCGGATGCTGCACTCCCCTGCAATCCCTACACAGATCTGGCTGGCACAGGCCACAAAACCACAGCTCGCCCCTATACACGAAGCCAAGCCAGAGCACAACCAAGTGCAGTACAGCCATCTTCTCAGAAAAACTCTTCACAAAGTTCAAGAGTTCAAGACACGAAGGCTTTAGCAACTAATCCACACCTAATGACCCACCTAAGTGGGATTCAGGAAATCACTCAAGAAATCACTCAAGATATCCCTCAAGTAATTAAGGAACAAAAGAAGAAAAGGCACACTAGCCTGGGAACCTCCTCTCTGCCCAGAACATTGGAGGCTATACACCACACCTCCTCAACAGTATTTATAGGAACTCAAACACTGAGATCCTGCTCTGTTCCAGTAACAAGAAGCCGAAAGCACCAGCCTGAAGATGACGAGTGAGACCTCGTCGAAACGTCGCCTAGACACCCCAACTTTTACACGGGAAGACACCCGAGGACACCAAAACCTGCATATATATATATATATATATACACACACACACACACACACACATACAGTACACACATATATAATTATATATATACACACACACAAACACACACACAAACATAGTACATGCACACAAACATATGTGCACATATATGCACACATGCATATACATATACACACACACATATATATAGGCACATATACATATTTATAAATGTGTGTGTATGTACTGTATATATATATGCGTGTGTGTATATGTGTGCGTCTATATGTTACGCATACATACGTATTTACAGACGTGTTTATGCATATATGCATATTCATTATGCATCTATCTACATAAATACATATAGACGTAAATATTTATATACGTTTCCACATTTTTATTCTTCCCATTTTCCATTTTCGTATTTTTATTCTTCACGTTTTCACCTTTTATTATTTTCATTATTATTATTATTATTATTATTATTTTTCCTATTTTCCATTTTCGTATTTTTATTCTTCACGTTTTCACCTTTTTATTATTCTTATGATGATGATGATTATTATTATTGTTATTATTATTATTATTTTTCCTATTTTCAATTTTCCTATTTTTATCCTTCACGTTTTCACCTTTTTCTTTCCCGTTTTCTTCTCCCCCCACAGGCGGGAAATATGTCCCCCGCGCCGTCCTGGTCGACCTCGAACCCGGGACCATGGACTCCGTCCGCTCCGGACCTTTCGGGCAGATCTTCCGACCCGACAATTTCGTCTTCGGTGGGTCCCTCCTTCCTTCCTTCCCTCCTTCCTTCCTTCTCGTTCTCTCTCCTTCCTTCCTTCCTTCCTTCCTTCCTTCCTTCCTTCCTTCCCTCCTTCCTTCCCTCCTTCCTTCTTTCCTTCCTTTTCCCTCCCTCTTTCTTTCTTTCTTTCTTTCTTTCTTTCTTTCTCTCTCTCTCTTTTCCTTCCTTCCTTCCTTCCTTCTTTCCCTCCCTCCCTCTCTCTATCCCTCTCTCCTTTTTCTCCACCCTTCCTTCTTTCTCTCCTCTCTCTCTAGCTTTCCTTCCTCAATCCCCTCCCTTCTCTCTCCTTCCTTCCTTCCCTCCCTCCTTCTTTCCTTCCCTCCTTCCCTCCCTCTTTCCTCCTTGCCTCCTTCCCTTCTTCCTTCCTTTTCCCTCCCTCCTTCCCTCCTTCCCTCCCTCCTTCCCTCCCTCCCTCCCTTCCTTCCCTCCTTCCTTCCTTCCTTCCTTCCTTCGCTCCTTCCTTCTTTCCTTCCTTTTCCCTCCTTCCATCCTTCCTTCCCTCCTTCCTTCCCTCCCTCCCTCCCTTCCCTCCTTCCTTCCTTCGCTCCTTC